>NW_007730370.1:46855-86787 GCF_000696425.1 Galeopterus variegatus
TTTTTTTTTTTTTTTTTTTTTTTTTTTTTTTTTTTTTTTTTTTTTTTTGTTAACCCAGCTAATGGTTTGTCTTATTTATCTTCTCACAAAACCAACTTTTTGTTTCATTGATGTTTTGTATCATTTTTTGTGTCTCTACTTCATTTGCTCTGATCTTAATTATTTCCTTCTATCTACTACTTTTAGGGTTGGATTGTTACTGTTTTTCTAGTTCTTTGAGGGGTAGCATTAGGTTGTTAATTTGAAGCTTTTTATTCTTTTGATGCAAATGTTTGCTGGAGTAAACCTCCCTTTTTGTATTGCTTTTGCAGTATCCCACAAGTTTTGGTATGATTTATGTTCATTTTCAGTAGTTTCAAGAAGTTTTTGATTTCCTGTTTAATTTCTTTTTGAGCCATAGGTCATTCAGGAACCTGTTTTTCACTTTCCATGCACTTATATAGTTTTCAGAGTTTTGCTTGTTATTGATTTCTAGTTTTAATCTGTTTTGGTCTGAAAAGATACTTGAATTATTTCAATTTTTCAAAAATTTGCTGAGACTTGATTTGTGACCTAACAAGAGGTCTGTCCTGGAGAATGTTCCATGTGCTGATGAGAAGAATTTATATTCTGTGGTTGTTGGATGAAATGTTTTGTACATATGTGCCAGGTCCAATTGGTCTAAGGTATATTTTAAATCCTGTGTTTGTTTGATGATTTCTTGCCTGGAAGATCTACAAAATCTTGAGAGAGAGGGACGTTCAGATCACCCACTATTTTTGCATTAGGGTCAATGTCTTTGTTCAAGTCTAAGTGTGTTTGCTTTACATATCTGGATATAATCTCTATCTTTTGATTGAAGATTTTAATTCTTTTACATTTAAAGTAAATACTGATAAGAGACTTAGTACTGTCATTTTGTTATTTGTTGTCTATATGCCTTAGAGCTTTTCTATTCCTCATTTCCTGCATTACTGGATTTGTTGTTGTTCATTTGATATTTTATATTGGAACATTTAAATTTTTCTCTCATTTCCTTTTATGTCAATTCTATATCTATTTTCTTTGTAGTTACCATGAGGATTACTTTTAACTTTTCAAATTTATAATACTCTAATTTAAATCATGCTAACTTAACTTCAATATCATACAAAAACTGCTTCTATAATAGCTCCATCCCCAACCCTTTCAGTTGTTGATTTCACAAAATTATGTCTGTATACATTGTGTGCCCCAAAACATAAACTGAAAATTTAAAAAAATACATTTGTCTTCTAAATTATATAGAAAACAAATACTGGGGTTACAAAGCAATGTTACAATAATAATAGCCTTAATAATGGCCCACATTTACATTACTGAGATATTTATTTCTTCATATGACTTTGAGTTATTGCCAGTGTCTTTTCATTTCAACCTGCAGGACTCCCTTGAGTATATGTTGTAGGGCAGTTCTAGTGGTAATACACTCTCTCAGCTTATATATGGGAATATCTCAATTTCTCCTTCACTTTTGAAGGACAGATATGCTTGATATGGTTGACTATATTTTTCTTTTTCTTTTTTTTTTTTCTTTTAGCACTTTGAAGTCACCTTCTGACTGACAATGTTTTAATGAGAAATCTGCTGGTAATCTTATTGTGTGGCAATTCAATATTTTGTGTGTGTGTGTTTGGCTTTGTAAAGTTTGATTATAATGTGTCTTATTGTGAATCTCTTTGAGTTCATCCTACTTAGTGTTCATTGAGCTTCTCAGAGATTTATATTTCTATCTTTCATCAACTGCAGAAATGTTTTAGTCATTGTATCTTCAACTATTCTTTCTTCTCCTTTCTCTCTCTCTCCTCTCCTTCTGGGATCCCAAAATGCATATGTTCTTCCACTTAATGTCCCACAGGTTTCTTTGGTTCTGTTTTCTTTTCTTCAATCTTATTTCTTTGTTTCTAGACTTAATAATTTCCACTCTCCTGACCTCAAAATTGCTGATTCTTTCTGCTACCTGCTCGAATCTGCCTTTGAATGACTCTAGTGAATTTTCATTTCATTTGTAGTTTTCAGCTCCTGAATTTTGTTGTTGTTGTTGTTGTTTTGGTTCCTTTGTAGGTTTTCTGTCTTTATTGATATTTCCATTTTGTTCATACATCATTTTCTTGACTTTTGCCATGTCTTCCTTTAGTTCTTTGAGCATCTTTAAGACAGTTGCCATCAGATTTTTCTCAGTGACTTTTCTTTTCTTTCTATTTTTTTGGGGGAGGGGGCTTTTTTTACTTCTAATAAACCATACTCCCTGTTACTTTGTATGCCTTGTGATGATTGTTGAAACTGAATATTTGAGTATTATTATGTAGTCAATTTTGAAATCAGTTTGTTTCCAAAACCTCAGGGTTTGCTTTTTGTTCTTGTTGTTGTCGTCTTGTTTTTGTTTTTATTGTCATAAGCTGTCTTTGTGCCAAGAATCAGCACGTAAGTGTAAACTTAAGGTCTGTTTTAGTATTTTATATACCTGCACTTTTCCCTGGCAATCCATTGTGACTTTCTAATTTCTCCCATGTATGTAGTTACTTAGGAATGTTCTAGTCTTCAATATGTGGCTCTCTGAAGGGGAAAAAGAAAAATATAGGGGGAAAAGAAGCCTTTTTACATCCCTGGAACTCACTTTAGCCAGAATGGGTGAGCTGTAAAATGAGAGGGAGTACAACAACAATGGCTGCCACTTCTCTGTCTGTACCAATGTGATAAGAAGCAGCAATCAGCAATCAAAGCGCAGGTCCCTGATATTCGGAGGACAGGATCCTTTCGGCTCACCATAGTTCATGCAAGCTGCATGGAAGCTGCTGCAGGTACATGTGGACACCTCCCTGCCTTAGGGCTTGGGTACAGGGAATGAGTAGTCACTGCTAATCTAGGAGCTGAACTCCATCAAAATTAACTACAATTTATCATCCAAGTCTTCTCATGAAAGTTGCAAGCCTTCAGTAGATCCCAGAATTCTAGAATAGTTATGTCAGATGGACTCTGCCAATATAATTATTGCCTGGTTAGAAAGATACATTTCTGTTGCTCTCTACTTCACTATCTTCCTGGAATCCTTTAAACCAGGCTTTTTTTTTACAGTGTTTCTATGAATAATATCACTGTCCATCCAGTTTTGTAAATTAGAAATCATGCATCTTTCTTTTTACCCCATGCATATTATTTCTCATTGTCTTTTCAATGTTCTCCTCTAAATATTGCATAAATAGTTCTACTAACTATTATTTGAGTGCCTGTATGCTACCAAACACTGATTTCCTATATATTATTTTAATTAAGTATTCAAGCAACCTAGTGTACTCAAGTATGCCCATATAGACACTGGAGTTTATAGATGCATAACATATTTCTCAATGAAATATGAGTTTTGAATACAGATCTATTTGGTTCTAAATTGATTTAATTGATCATGATGCCTCATTTATTTTTGGGAAAATGATTTCTAGATTATTCTAAACAAAAGTTTAAGACTTTTATGAATATGTACTTGAAAAATAATATGATGCAAGTTTTTATATCAATATTTATTACTAATATTTAATTCTTACAACAATTTTATAAAATAGTTAATCTTATTTTTATTTTACTCATGAGCAGTGTATAAACCAGTAAATTAGGGGTAACAATGATATTCAGATATAAATTTCCAGCTAACCTAAAGTTTTGTGTTTTTCAGTACTTTGCTATGTCTACTTGGAAAAGTAAACCCTTAAAATTATAAAGCAATTATGAATTGTTAAAAAATAATTACAAATGTTATCAGTCCTAAGACTGTTAGTGTGTAGAAACAGAGCAATGAAAACATGGCAGAAAATCAAAGGATGTCTGTGGGGAATGTGTTATAATGTTAAATAAAAAGCACAACTGTAGGGAAAAAATAAGCCACAACTGTGGAAGCTTTGTCAATTAATGGCTATTAATAAAAGTTTCCTGAAATGCCACCAGACTAAAAAATCACAAAATGGCATTTACTATCTTAATTGAAAAGTAAGTTTAAACTGGGACCATCTCTTTTACCAGCAGATGTCAGGATTGTAATAATACTAGGCTGTCCTTATTTTATTAATCTTGCTATTTGTTTTTCTCTTTATCATTCTCCGTAAATGGCCACTATATTCAAGAAGCTTGAAAAGTAGCATCTATTGGTATCTGGAAAATAAATGCCTCACTCTTCTTTCCACAAATTTACCATGGTCTTTCCAAGAGAAAATTTATTTTAAAATATACCTTGTCAGATATATGGCAAACAGATATATAAGGCAAACAAATGATGATCTCTTCGTGAAACTTCTTTATGTAATAAGTGAATTAAGAGGCATATTTAGGAACAAAAATGTCTTATCAGGAACCCTAAAGTCACACTATTTCAAAATTGGATTCTTTCAAAATCTATAGTTAAAAAACCTGGGAAAAAACCATAAATATCATTTACAAAAGTCATTATTTTTTTTGTCTTGTTCAAAAGCATGAATACAGAAGTGCATTTGGATAAATACATTCTAGCTATTCTAGCTAATTTTTAAACAATTATGCATGATAATGTTTTATTTGTTCTAGTAGGGAAAGATTAGACAGGTTTTTCTAAAAATCCAAGGGTTATACATTTATCTAATTTTGAAAAGTGTAACATGAATGTTCCTGACCTGGCTAAATAAAAATAATTTTATATAGCATGTATAATGATGTAGAGAAGTTGTTAACTTCACAGTTCTCAACGTTCATTTCAGACATGTACTTTTACCTTGTGTAGTGGATTGAATTCTATCTCCCCAAAACTCCCTGAAGCTTGAATTGTGTCCCCCAAATTTTATGTATTAGACACTTAGGAAGCACTGTGACTGTTAAGAGGATGGAAAACTCTATTTGGTAATAGAAAGTTGGAGCATTGAAGAGGTGATGGGTTGTAGGACCCTGCAGTAGTGAATGGATTAAAAATGGTGGTCAGAGGCATAGTTCTGAGGGCTCTAAAAGAAGAGGAGAGTCTGTCTTTCTCTCTCTTCTCTTTCTTCTTCAGCCATCGTGTAATGTGAGACCCCTGGGTTGCTGTTTCTGCCACCAGATGGACTTTGGACTTTCCAGCCTCAGAAACTGTAAGCAATAAATCTCACTTTCTTTATAAATCGCCCAGTTTCAGGTATTCTGTTATAGCAGCACAAAACGGACTAATACAACTTGATACCTTCTTAAAGAATAATTTCTCAGCTTTTGTTCTGTGAAAGCATTTTGCTCAACTTTTCTGATTACTTCCTAAGTAATACCTGAGCTCTTTCTTAAATATATATTGTCTCCTATTTCCAGAGTATCTCTAAATAACCTTTCCAGACTGACTTAAAAAACTATTGAATTAAAATAAAAGAAAGAATTTCACCAAAGAAGACATATTTCTTATTATTTAAAACAAAAGTGAAATTGACTGTGTGTTTTTGAAATCAGTGATGCAAAAGGTTAATACTATAGTTAATTGTATTTATTTTCCTACATGTTTATCTATTTTTACATGGTAACACATATATTTACATGTTAATCTATATTTATTAGCCACAAATTGCATTATCATAGTCTAGAAAAGATATATTGATGGCAGTATAGTTGGCAGAGAGTCACAGGACTTGGAAGTCAGAATGTGAGTGATAAATACAATGTCAACAAAAGAGAAAGTCTGAGGATCGTTGGTATCATATAGCAACATTACTCTTTTTCATTACTGCATTGATTTACAGTTGACAATTCATTGTGTTTTGGTAAGTGGTGAGGATTTTAGTGCTTTAAAAATGCTTGTTCCTGGATAAATGCAGTCATAATCATCTGGGATTTTCTAAGCTACAAAGTAGAACCATGGGCCAGAATTTCTGAGTGTGTTTCTCAGAAATACATTTAAAAGCCTCATGGATAGTACTAATTCACTACCAGTTAAGGCAATCACAGTTAAACAATGAAGAGAGAGAAAATAACCAAATCCATTGATGTGTGCACTTATTAATTGTTGTTGGGTGTGATGAATCCATTCATAATGTTGGGGAAAACATCAGACACTACCAGTCTGAGAATTACTGGATTGTAAAATATGTGCATATCAAGCATTGCTTTGTATTCTCACAATGTGCCTGAGTTTTACCTTCATTAGTTCCTGCTTTTCACCTTCATTGTTTCCTCTACTGGCTGAGAAGAAAAACACCATTCAAATGTCCCTAAACCTAAGTATCTGTCAAAATAGCCTAATTATGGAAATTTAATTTACATTTCAAAAAGTGTCAGGCCATCTTAAAAATGTTGCACATTTACTTTGTAAGCATTTGAAAGGGGAGCATAAAAAGGCCAATTGAATGTTTTTAATATAGAACTAAAATGCATTGGAGAATGGTTTCGCCTTAATAATCTGCAGTGCTCTATGAGTCTAGAAATACAATCAGTGTTTGTTTTATGATTTATTTGTGGTAAGATTTCAAAACATGTTTAGTGATCAATAGGAATTAATAGTGTTTTTCTTAATATCCATTGGTCCTCTGAAACATTATACAAAGAGAATGTACAGAATGTTTGAAGATATTTTTCTTCATTAAGGAAAATTCTACCATTGCTGAAGAAAGGTGTGTTGGGAGATGGTGCACACTTTTGCACCTACAATGACTAAATTCTATGGCAGATATTTTGGCTCATTTAACCTTGTACATGAAAAGAGAAAATTCAGCTCTGGTATTGTTTCCCAGTTAAGAGTGTTTGCATTTCATTAAATAAACGTGATACAATTTTTAAATTTTAATACAGTAGTTTACATTAAAACTAGTAAAAAAAAATTTATTAACTATGCTTACTTGTGATGAAGCAAATGTTACTCTGATATTATTCTTCATAGTACATCATTTATTCATTTTCCACATATGATATACTAGTATTGTGTATCTAGCCTTATAATACTTGTCATTCATGATGACCAGATATGACACTGCTGTTGAAAATAGTTTATTACAGTTTCTACTTATTATGCTTTTTTAAAAATAAAATTCTGCTACTTTGTACTTTAATTTTATTATTGTAATAAAAGTTGCTATACAGAATTTCTTTCAAAATTTAAAATGCCAGTATTCAATGTGAAGTTTGAATAAAGATGAAAAAATATTTAGTATTAATTTGGAATAATACTAGGCCCATCGGCTAATTGGTATAAATTCATTTCTATTCAGGATGTAATAATGTTATCAGCTTGTCCCCAAGATATTGTTTGGTTCTCTCAAAGGACAGTGCCATATCAGAAGTTCAGCATTTGCCTCTGTGGCTGTCACAATAGGCAATTAGCAGTGGCTGTAGAGAGTTCAGCCTTAGTGAACGGAAGCTCATGCTGTGAGGTTCATGATTAGCCTCCATGTCTACTACTATGGTCACTCCATTCATGTATCTGTTGTACCAGAACTGGGCTAGCCAATGACAGAGGCTATCAGATGTCAACTGGCTTAGTTGTTTTATCCATTTGGTTGTCTAGTGCCCTTTCCATGGTGAATACTATTTAGTTAGCTTTAACATAAGTTTCAAGGGTCTTTATACCTTGTGGATACTTCTATAAATCCATCAGATTGACTCTTGCCCAGTTATGTTTATCTCCAATCTGATCTTTCTTAATCCATGCCACTGAGCAAACATCCAAGTTCTTCACCACTCCCCTATGTCAGTATATGCTCTTACCTTGGTCCATTCTTCTCTCAAAAAACATGAATGTAATAGGGTCCATTGGGAGGATTTTCCTTACTTCATTCTTTCAGGACCACAACAGATTTTGACTTTAGTGTAGCAGCAATCCTTTATTACTCTGCATCCCATACTAAGAAAAATTTCATCTATTAAGTAAGCTTGTTTTCCTCCTGTATTACTTAGTTATAAGGTAACCAAATGTGGACACACATTTGAGTTGAAGCAAAGGCCACACTGCAATAGTAATGAGTGACATGGGGACTGTCTTCTCATGAAGATTATTTGTGCCCTGTGGCTCTGCTTCTTCCTGATCTTGACTGCACAACTTCCAGCTTATAATGACCAGACCTATCTTTGGCCGTTGACTTTGACCAAACCCAGTTTATAATAGCTAGCTGTGATAACATGGCCTAATATCACAAAACTTCCCAGAAAAGCAAAAATTAGTAAATACAGTACTTTAAAATTCATTTTACAAGTCTACCTAGTCTTACTGTATTACAAAATATGATAAAGGAAAATTACAGATCAATATACTTATGTATATTGACTTAATAAACTGACAAATGTTTCAGCAAATCAAATTCAAGTTATATAAAATATGTTACATCTAGATTTGTATTTTAGTACCAAATACTGGAGATTAAAGGCACAAACCAGGCCAGCCCGGTGGCGCACTGGAGAGTGCGCCGCTTGGGAGTGCGGCGGCACTCCCGCCGAGGGTTCGGATCCCATGTGGAGACCGGTTCCCGCTCACTGGCTGAACGCGGTGTGGGTGCAACACTGAGGGTTGCGATCCCGTTGCCGGTCAGAAAAAAGACAAAAAGGAAAAAAAAAAGGCACAAACCATAAAAAGATTAATAAATTTGACCATATTAAGACTGATATAATAAAATTGTAAAAGGAAATCCTAAAGAGTTTATTTATACAGAATGTAAGCAGCAGATATTTAGTGTCCAGAATACACATAGAACTCCTAAAAGTCACTAAAGTAACAAAAAGGCCTCCTCGCTGCCAAATGACCAAATATGAAAAGACAGCTTAGTGGAGGAAACTGCATAATTAAAAAAATATGATCAAATACACAACTTTAGTAGTATTCAGGAAAACACAATATAAATAATTTTTAGACCCAGTTTGTAAAAAAAAAAAAGAAAGTATCAATTTAGGAGAAGAACATAGAATATCAGAAACCAATGGCAATGCCCACTTCTGTTGGCAGTGAGATTTAGCTTAAGCATTTGGAAGAGCAGGCATAGGACAAATGGTAGGGTCAGACATGCAAAGATATACAGTAATAGATACCTCAGCAATTGCATTCTGCAATGTAAATTGGGCCTGGAGGAACTCTCTCCCGAGGAAAGATGTCAAGTGCAATAGTTTCCATTGTAACATGTTTTTAATAGCAAAAATTTGGAAAATCCTGAATTTCCACAACTGGAATAATTGATAAATTATAATATAATAATAAATAACAAATGAAAATTAATGAACCAGAGCTACATAAGTATGTGTGTATATCTATCTCTCTATATATACAGGTATATACACATGTAGATACATACAGAGAAAAAGCATGTACCAGATGTAGAGCATCTAAAGAAGTCCCATAATTGTTAAAATATGCAAAATATGTTTTAAGATACATAAACATAAAGCAAAATTAGTAAGAAATGTTTCTGAATGATAACTAACAAATTCTGAAAGTGATTTTTTTGGGTTGGGCAAGGCAAATCATAGGGAGGGAAAATAATGCAACTATGGAGAGCTATTGTATGCTTTTAATTTTTTCTTCAGCTATATCATGTATTATCTGGTGTTCTTTATATTATTTTTATACCTTTTCTTTACATTTTCAATGGCATAGAGAATATTCTTTAAAAATCATCCAAATGGAAGAAAATCCATTAGGTGCCTTATTACATCCAATCTGTCATTCAAAGAATGTAGAAACTCTAAGATAGAACATTTTTTACTTCTATATTTCCATTTTTCTTTAATATTTAATTTCAAATCTAGTTCATGTCAAATAAGTCTTCATTCACTTGTTCCTATTCCTTTAAGTAAAAAACTGAGAAGAGGTATTTGTAGGGAGTAATAAAATATTTATTCAGGAAAAGGCTACACCATATAAATATTGCCCATCACTAGTCAATTATATTCTTATAAATTTGGACTCAAATGATTTTTAAATTTTGGAGAAGCCGAATAAGTTTGAGAGAAAATAAAACCTGCTTATATTGAAAGTACTGTGTAATGTAGTCAAAACAGAAGTAAGCAAGTTTATGTCTCAGCTTTTTAACCAAGGGTAAATTACTTAGTTGGAGTCCATTTTTCTCATCCTTTTGAAAATAGCTATAATCTGATCTTTCTTTTTTGGTTATTGTGAGGATTAAATGTATTAAAATCACTTAGCAAACAGTAAGTTCTTAAAAATAGTAGTTAATAGTACTAATTTCAATTTAGTTTGAAATATCTGAAATTTCCCCAAAGATGGTTTTAATACACTGTGTATTAGTCCGTTTTGTGTTGCTGTAACAGAATACCTGAAACTGGGTGATTTATAAAGAAAAATGAAATTTACTGCTTACAATTTCTGAGGCTGGGAAGTCCAAAGTCCATTTGGTCATGGTGACAGTGACCCAGGGGTTTCACATTGCAAGATCGGGGAAGGAGAGAGAGCAGAAAGAGAGAGCATGAGAGAAAGGCAGACTCTCCTCTTCTTTTAGAGCCCTCAGAACCATGCCCCTGCCCACCATTTTTAATCCATTCATTACTGCAGGGTCCTACAGTTCAATCACTTCTTCCAGGCTCCATCCTTCAATCACCATAACAAGATTTTCCACCTCCCTAACAGTCACAGTGGGGGCTGAGTTTCCAATACATAAAACTTGGTGGACACAGTTCAAGCTTCAGTGAGTTTTAAAGGAACATAATCCAACTTACTACATACCATTTTAAAACATTTCCTTAAAAATGGAAAATTATTAATCATCGAAACACTGATTTTCTGAAAATAGTAGGGAAGGAATAATTGATATCTTACAGTAAGGAAAGAGTTAATTAAGATTTCTAGACCTCAAAACCTATAGGCTGCAATCTTTTCATAAGAAAAACATCAGACAAATATCAGTTAAGGAGCATCCTCCGATGTACCTGGCCAGTACTCCTCGAAACTGTCAAAGTCATCAAAAACAAGGAGAGTGAGAAACTGTCACGGCCAAGAAGAGTTTAAAGAGACAAAACAATTAAATTTAGTACAGCATATTGTATAAGATCCTGAAATGGAAAAGGGAGTATGAGGTAAAAACTAAGGAAATCTAAGTTAACTTCGAACTTTAGTTGATAATAATTCATCATTATTGGTTCATTAATAGTAACAGTTGTACCACACTAAGGGAGGACGTTAATAATAAGGGAAACTATAAGTAGAATGGGATATGTGTACTCTCTTTTCTCTCTGCTTAATTTTTCTGTAAATCTAAAACTGTTCCAAAAACAAAGTCTATTCATAAATACAGAAAAAAAAATGTTCTAGAGTATTCTTACATGTCCTCTCGTATATTCTTCCATATCTGCAAAAACTAAGAAAAAAATATAGTTAAGCCAAATTTACAGATTGGGAAATTGGGACTGAAAAAAGGTGCTGGCTTTCTAATACAGAGTTGATACTGGAGAATATACCCAGTCTTCCTGAAAATTGCTTCAGAATTATTAGATCACTGGCTCTGAACAGGAATTGAGAATGTTCTTTGGGTAGGATTGAGGTCATGTGAATCAGCATGAGTTTTAAATATCATTTTCCATGTACATAAATGTATGCAGTATTCTGTGTACAGAGTCCATAGCCTTCCAACTGACCTCAAAAAGATTTTAGATACTATAGATGTTCCTTAACTTATGATGTATTATGTCCTAATAAGCCCATCATAAATTGAAAATATCACATCAAAATGTATTTAATACACCTAGCCTACTGAACATCATAGCTTAGCCTAGCCTACCTTAAACATACTAAGAACACATACATAACCTACACTTGGGCAAAATCGTCTGACACAAAACCTATGTTATAATAAAGTGTTGAATACCTCATGCAATTTATTGAATTAAAAAACTGAGTGGGTATATACCCAAAGGAAATGAAATCAATATATCAAAAAGACACTTACACACTCGTGTTTATCACAATACTATTGACAATAGCCAAGAGATGGAATCAACCTAAATGCCCATCAATGGATGAATGGTTAAAAAACCTTAGTTTCCACTGTAAAAAGAAATGATATCGTATCATTTGCAGCAATATGGATGGAACTGAAAACTGTCATGTTAAGTGAAGTATGTCTGGCACAGAAAGACAAATACCACATGATCTTGCTCACATGTGGAATTTAAAAGTGGTTAAAGTGGTTCTCATTGAAGTAGAGAGTAGTATAATGGTTACCAAAGGCTGGAACAGGAGAGGAATGATGGGGGAGGATAAGGGGTGGACTGATAGCTACAAAACTATGCTATCTACCCTAAGTGAATGTGTGTGCAGCATAGGCATATATTCAAATAATACACTCGCAAAAATAAATATAAGTAAAGTTGGAAAATAAATAAATAAATGGGGGGTGGGAAGAATGGTTCTGTGGGTACCCAAAGTATGGTTTCTGCTGAACACATATTGCTTTCCCACCATCATAAAGTTGAAAATCGTTAATCTGAAACATTGTAAGTCAGACACTGTCTGTACTTTGTATGAACTATATGCTAAAACTTGGTTCTGGTTCTTCATAGACAAATCTAAAAATAAATATTTAAATTTTCCAAATTAAATCTATTTTTCCAATGCCTTTTATGGTCAGATTCTATAAGGACATATAGATATGAGAATCATCATCACCATTATTATCTCTTAATAATATATAACATGTATTGATTGCTTTGTGTTTAATAGAATCTCAACCACACACTAACTACTTGTGTTAACTCATTTAATACTATAATAGTTCTGTGATGTTAGATAAACGTTTTATTTCCATTTCCCAGATAAAAATTTGAGACACAGAGAGTTATGTCACTTATCCATTTTCTTACACATAATAAGTGACAGGGCCAAAATTTAGCTCAAGAGTGTTCAGATCCTAGCTATAACTAACGTGGTAGATACTACCCAAAGGAAAAAACTGGAAGAAAACATGCTAAAATGACAGTGAATGCTCATTTAAAATAGGATTTTCATATTTTTATAATAAAATCATTTATTGTATAAAGGAAATAAAATTGTACCTTATTTTAGTTCATTTCATGCTTATATAACAAAGTATCAGATTGGGTAATTTATAATGAACAGAAATGTATTTGGCATCTGTTTCTGGAGATTTGAGGAGATACATCTTGCAAAGGCTTTCTTGCTGAGTCCTGACATGGTGGAAGGTATCGCATGGGCAAGAAAGTAAAGAGATCAAACTTGCAGCCTCTAGTCTTTTATAAAAAGACTTTTGGCATTAATGCATTTATGACCTCCCTTGAGCCTCATCTCACAACACTGTTGCACTGGGTAGTATGTCTCCAACGTGTACATTCTGGGGGACACATTTAAGCCACAGCATACAGTATTAGCAAACTGTTTCAAAGACTTCAGTGAGCCATAATGATTTATTTAAATTACTGGATTATATGTAAAGTTTAAGTTTAACCAAATTTAAGGATTATATTTACTCAATAATTCAATAAGTATTTATGGAATGTTGCACGTGTGCTGGGCATAATTCGAAGATCACACATTCAGAGGTGAACCACACAAATTATAATGCATTTGGATTTGATGTTTGATGATTACCCTAGTGATAAGAAAGAGTCAATGCAGCTATGCTGCCTAAATAATTTAACCATTAACTTATAATGTGATCAACGATTACCTCTACTTTAACTATAAAATAACAAATATGAAGAAAATAAGAACATTTAGGGACACATTCATATGAGGGTACTTCAAAAGTTCATCGAAAATTTTCTTTTATATTTTAATTCTATTTTTCAACAAACTTTTTGAAGTACCCTTGCATAATTAAAACTCATAACTTTCAATGCATTAACTCTATGAATGTATCTCTCTTTGATAGTATCTTTTTTGTTTGTTTTGTTTCTCTCCCTAATAGGCTTTTAATTTAATTAAATAACTGAAGTGACTGATGTAATTCTTCACAAGATTACATTGATTAACAAAGTTAATTTTAAATTATCCCTAAGGACATAAACATTGTTCAGTATTTCTGAGATTTTAAGGGAAAAAATCATTTTTATGGGCAAAACAAAACAAAATAGGTTGTTTGTCCTCTTCTAGTTCATTTATTTGTAATAGTTTAAAATAAAAATGATTGTGCTTTATAGCTTATGTATATCACACATTAATATTTTCAAAGCATTTTTGGAATTGGAATTCACTAACTAAATCTCAAAGAATGCATTGAAAGACAGTAACAATTTTCTCCACTAATAGAATGTTGACTACAACAATTACGTTAAATATCTTTTTCTTTAAATGAACAGCATATATTTGAAAGGTTTCTTAGCCTTCAATTATGAGTATAAAGATAGAAATTAAGCTCACAATTACAGTAAAAGATTCATATTTATAATACAGCTCTACTTCTGCCCCACATAGCACAGCTTGTACTAATAACATGGCTTTATTTTCACCTCACAAGAGAATAAAAGATTTTATTATTACACAAATTTTGGCAGTAACTTTAAGATCTTTAAGTGAGTAAGTTTCTATTTTTAAAAAGTTTGAAAATAGGTTTACAGTAACAAAGGATAATGCAAACATTTTCCTTATTCACATGAGTCTTACAACTGAAATTTACCACATCTTTCTTAAATGGTTAGAAAAAATTGACGTTATATTGTTATTATCAAGTTTAATTCAAATGTAAAATTCATGAAAAACTTTTAAAAATAACATTATTTCTCTTTGATTTCACAGTGTATACATACTCATTACAGACAATTTAAAAACATTAAAAATTAAAAATAATGAAAAATCAATCACAGTAGTAGTTCTCAGAAACTGCTACAGTTACATTAATAATGCTTAGTTTTTCAGTCTGTTCTCTATTCTTATATTCTTTTATTATCTCCACAAATTGAGGTTATTTTGTAATCAGATTTCCTCACATCTCAATATTGCCAACTTATTTGGGGAACATATCACTAAATATTCTTTTACAAGCTGATTTTCAAGACTATATAACTTTCCCTCAGATGGTAAACTCAGTATTTATAGAATAAATAACACTCTTATTACTATACTGAAAGAATATTTATACTTTTTTGTTATTGTAAAATATTGCAATGAATTTTACAGAACCTTTCTTAAAAGTATGTCTTCACACAGAGTGCATGTAATTGTAAGCTATATTAGATAAACATAAAATTGCTGTTGACAACCATAATTGAAAGAATAAGAAATGACCAGCTGAGTTGAATTTAACGATGTGATTCATTGTTACAAATTAAATATCTTGTGGCTAAAACTACTGTGATAAAAACCTGGGAGAAGTGGATTATATTTTCGTAATGGCCTCAGAAGACAAAAAAAAGAATTTTTGTATTTTACACTACAATGACACTAATATTTAGAGTAATCTGTAATGCTCTCACATATTAACAATCAGTGTTATGTTGTATACTGTTAAGTTTCAATTATTAAGCAGGTGTCTATAATTTTGTACTTCTTTGCTTCAGAAATTAGATTTGTGCTGGGATTTTCCTTGCCTCAAAATGTACCAAGACACTGTAATTTAACACCCTCCTCTAGAGAACACAGGATCCACTGCAAAACCTTTTATGTAGTACAAAACCAAATATTGGAAGAAAGAAAATCTGTCATTTCTGTATTATATTTACAAAATTGAACATCAAGGTGTATTCCTTGGGGGGGGCAATTATTTGTGAAACATATGAGGCAGAAGAAGATAAGGCTATAGAGACGATAGATATTTCTACAGAATTATGGATAACATTCAACTTTTTAAATTGTTTTTTTTAATTTTGTTTTGAAATATACAGTAGATGTATATTCCTTCTGTACTGAGAACAGATTTAGGAAAATAATTAATTAAAGATGCCTTATACTGTCCATTTTAAATAATAGAGCCAAATATTTCATTTTTAAAGATGTGAAATAATAATAAGTCTATTTTAAAATTAACACGTTTAAATTTAGACATTTGGAAATACTTGCATCCAGCATTCTCAACTGTCATGTACAGACCTTTGTGCTCAAGGACATGCTTGTAGTACTGAGGCCATATTCTGACTCACAGTCCAAGGCAGTGTAGTCATTTTCAACAAGACCACAAATCCTTTATTATCCCGAGGGACAAATTATACTCGTGAGTGATTTTACAAATAGAAAAAGGATCTTAGCTTTAATGTGTTATAATATTTCCTTAAATGAGAGATAACAGAGCTGGTTGTACCATGAGTCATTTTCCAACACCACAATCAGATGGATAGAAGATAGTAATAAGAAACTATTTTAGCCCACTAAAATACTGGCAGACACACACACACACACACACACACACAGAAACACACGCTTAATGATACACAGAATTTCTTTATTACCTGCTCTCTATTCTGCTCTCTTCTACCTGCTATACCAATTTAAAATGACAGAAAACACAGCTGACCTTTCTTCACTTTCTCCCTCATTGACAGTATTCATTACTAAAGAGGTAATTATTTTGTCCTTAAGTCCTTTAATCAACCTATTTAGAGACTTGAAGCAGTAAACTTGTTCTCTTCCGGTGACAATTTCAAGTCATAAAGAAACATCAGCAAATCAGTGCATCGGCCAAAGACAAAAGAATAACCTGGCTAAATTACAAGGTAAATGCCTTGCTACTGCTAAGGCCTATTGCGAGGCTAAGGCTGATGTCGCGAATCCCACTCACAGTACCAATTGTCTAGTTCTTAATCCTGTTCATGACGCCAGTTGTAAAGCCAGGTGACCACGCCAGTTGTCGGGCTCTTTTACCTACCGGTAATTCTGCAGTGACTGGGCCAATTGTCCAGCCAGGGCTGGGTGTGGAGCTCACAGACCCCTCATGCCCATTCATAGACTGGGTCACAAACCCGTCACATGCCAGGCTGGGTCACCAGACTCCTCCACGCCAGGCTGGGTCACAAGACCCCTTCACGCAGGTCTACAAGATAGGCAACTGGACACATGGTCCTTGGAAGCTGCAGGTCCAAGGCCAAAAACATGGCCACTCAGGGCCAGCGCCCAAGGCAGTAAAAACCAGCCTAAGCAGCGCCATGCAGGTGCACTCACTCCACCCACACACACAATGTTACCCAACCACCCTGAACTGGCTCCAAAAGGAGGGGAGCCTGACCAAATCGTTCCATTTTCCCAACAGTAAAGAAAAGTAAAGAAAAAGAAAAGAATAAAGAAAAGAAAAGGAGATTCCACTTCGCAGATACCTCACCCCCCTTTTATCACTGTTTCTCCTTTCCTCCCTTCCTCATTCTCCCTTCCTGGTGTTGTTCATGGTGCTTAACATCAACTTTATACCTACAGGTCTCCCCTCTAAATCCATAACTCTAACAAAGAGCCTGAACTACTGTCGTTAAAAATAATATGTGTATATATACTATGATGTTCAATTGATGCCTCCCCATCTCAAAAATACCTGAAGTTTTAATTTTGTTGCATTCATTTTCTTGTAAACAAAATCATATTTTTTCTGTAATAATTTTCATGTACTTGTAAAGAAAGTTGACTTAAATTACATTCTATCTGAGAATGCATTGGATGGTTATTTCTTGCCAATATTAGTGAATATATTTTAGTAATTTAGGCATGGAAAAACAGGAATATGCATAATTTGGATGTGTGCTGGGAAAAGAAAAAACTTCCTCTTCCTTAATTACATATGTCAATTCTTCTTCAGCAAAGTGAATTGTTGCTCTATTTATTTAGGTTTTAAAGTTAAAACAAGATGATTTAAACGTGTGTTATCTAAAAGATATGATTTTTTTTTTTTTTTTTTTTTTTTTTTATATTAGTGAATATATTTTAGTAATTTAGGCATGGAAAAACAGGAATATGCATAATTTGGATGTGTGCTGGGAAAAGAAAAAACTTCCTCTTCCTTAATTACATATGTCAATTCTTCTTCAGCAAAGTGAATTGTTGCTCTATTTATTTAGGTTTTAAAGTTAAAACAAGATGATTTAAACGTGTGTTATCTAAAAGATATGATTTTTTTTTTTTTTTTTGTCTTTTTCCATGTCCAGCAACGGATCGCAACCCTCAGTGTCGCCCCCCTACCGGACCGGGACCGGCAACGGGATTGCAACCCTCGGCGTTGCTCCCGTGCCTCGCTCAGCCAGTGAGCGGGAACCGGTCTGTATGTGGGATCCGAACCCTCGGGCGGGAGCGCCGCCGCGCTTCCCAAGCGGCGCACTTATCCAGTGCACCACCAGGCCGGCCCTAAAAGATATGATTTTTATTTTTTATTTTAGCTTCTCTGAAACCAATCCTTTTCTAATCAATGTATTACACAAGTTAAAAGTACTGAATGTAATGATTTTTTATTCTAAACCTTATTCTTCTTTCCAGGTCTCTCTCTGTCTCTCTCTCTCTCTCATCTTTTAAACTGTTTTATCTCTTCTTTTAATCAAACCTTCCTTCCCTTTTTATTGCTAGTCTCACTTCAGCTGTCATTGTCCTACACATTCTTCAATGCCCACTTCTCAAATTCCACTTTGTTCAAAAACTTCACTGTCTAATCTCCCCTTTCTTTCAATTCCTGTGATTCATTTTGTCTACCTCTCCTGACCCTTAAAACTTTATTTGCTTTGCAGGAAGTATCTATGGAAAAGAGTTGCTGTGCACTATTTTTAAAGTGTAAGCTCTTTGAAGGCAGAGATTTTAAATTAATTTCCGTTTTCCACCTTGTTACAGGAGGTTCTCAGGTTCCCTAGGCTTGAGTTTCAGGACATGCCTCCCGGTTTCCAGCTACTACCTAAGGTCTCAGGCCCCCTCCTCTGGGCTCTCCACTGGAGGAAAGTTACTGTTGCCAGTTAGACCTATTTTCAGCACCAACAAGGGGTAAATGAGACCACAGTGGGGTGGCTTATGCAAATCCGGTGGCTGGCATGCTCAATGGAGAGCACAGAATATTCTTGAATATGCCAGGTGCATGTGATAGGATGTCACCAATGAATATGCTCCAGGACGAGACTGACTTAGCATGTGCGACACTAGATATTACATAACTGGGACCCACCCCCTTAACTGAATATCCATTAGATAGAGAAACGGTAAAAGCCAAATCCCAGCAGAATGTGGGGTTGTTGCTCAAGTTCCTGGAGGCAATGTGCACTTTGCTGGCTGAGGTGTGTATACTTTACTTTGTATCAAACTTACCTTCAGCAAGTGAGTGCTCATTCTCTTGAGCCAGCCTGCACTCTGTACTGAACTTTATGTATTTCTTGCCTTCCTATTAAACTTGGTGTGGACCCTGCTCGTCTCTGGAGCTATACCCTACTCTCTCTGTAAAACCTGTATTTCTTATCAATTATATTAAATTTGTTCTCTTTCTACTGTGACTCTGCCCTTGAATTCTTTCCTGTGGTGGAGTCAAGAACCTGGTAAGAGGACAGGGTTGGTTGAGGCCGACTATCACGCCCCCTGCACCCAACCTCTGACATTAACCTGGCCCCCAGTTTAGTGCCTTTGTAGAGTAGACATGAATGACAAGAACTGGCTCCTGAGTAATCTCCCTTCCAAGATTCACTTTTTAATCAATTATCTGTGGATTATGTTGACAGTGAAGTTCAAATATTTATATGAGGGTCCTTCAAATGTTCATGGAAAAATAGAATTAAAAAACAATACAAATCCTTCCATGAACTTTTTTTTAATATACCCTTGTATATTAGACTCAATCATACCTAACTTTATTCCTTTCTCTTTATTGATTTCTATATAGTACTCCAACAGCTTGTGATTGAAACAAGTTGTTAACAATAAAGCCTCAGATGACTCAGATGTTCAGTAGTTTTTCTTGCCCCATGTCTGTTCCAATTATCTATTGCTGTGTAACTAACTACTCCAGAACTTTATGACATAAAACCACCACCAGTTTATTAGGTTCACATTGTGTGCGCGCGTGCGTGCCAGGAATTAGGTAAGGGCTTAGCAGGAGCAGATTGTTTCTGCTCCGTGATGACTGGAGTCTCAGCTAAGCTGCCTTAAACAGCTAGAAATAGATGGAATAATTCATATTTCTCAGCCTGACTTTTATCTGGAGTTTTCATTACTTTTCATGTGATTCTGATCCTGGAATGACCAGAATGGCTTCCCACTTCACATGACTGGCACCTAAACTGGGAATGCCTGGAACAACTAGCACTAGTCAGGTCTCACTCCCTTTCTCTGTCTCTGCCTCTTTCTCCTTCCTTCATTGTCAGCTTGGGCTTTCTCACTACACAGCAACATCAAGGACCTCTCCCACACACAAGTGACTGGCTTCCCTTGTTATGGAAAGATCTTGGCAAGGAAAACTTCAGACACTTGGGAGGTTGGAGAGCCAGGAGGTTTATTATGCTGGCGGGACCCAGGTGAACTCACATTCTAAATCCTGGGACCCTTAGTGTGGGGAGAGTTATGGTTTTATATTTTTCTTGAATAGGCATGCAAGCTTTTCATTGGCCCTGCCTGTATCCAGGCAGAGTCACACAATCTGGGGACTCAATCAAGCAGCTCTACAGAAGCAGGAAATGCAGTTACAGGAAGTTTGTAAATTCAGCAGGCAACTTCTTTGAAACAGGCAGGCAGGGTTACAGAAGCCAGAGATGCAAACACTCGTTTAACCACTAAACCAACTCTCTGGGATCTTCTTCAAATAAGCACATTCCAGCTGCAAGGTTACACAAACAAAGGGTCTTATCTAAAAATCTATTTTTCAGACCCCCAACACCCTCAGAATGAATATTTTAAATGGGCCGGATGAATCTGTAATGATTTTTATGACCTGGCCTCAAAAATTTCAGAATGTTGCATCAGCTGCATTTTATTCGTCAAAGAAATCAGTACAACCAGTTGATCTTCAAAAGGAGGAGAATTAGGTGCTTTCTCTCAGTAGAAGAAGGAAAAAAAAAAACATATCTGTGGCCATGTTTAATCTTGCACAATGTTTATTTACTTCAGCCATACAGAATTTAAAAAGTATGTGTGATTCACAGAACTCACCTTGTCCTTTTACATGCTGCAGACTTTACTGCTGGTGCTGTCTGTCAAAGGTTTTTCCTCTCCTTTATTAATCTGGATTGCTCTGTCTCATCCTTTCTGAATCAAATACAGTGAGAGTTTCATCTGGGGTAGGCCACTCTTTCGTGGGTTCCCACAGCAATTTACTACAATGCGTATGTGTTTATAACCTAATCATTTATCTGATGCCCTCACTACACTGTGAACCTGTAGGTAGAAACTGTGTTATTGATATATATGATAACCATGCAGGGGCTCCTCTCTGATATGCCTTCACGAAAGAACCTGCTGTGTAGCTAATAGAAAACATTCAGCTGCTGAAACTTTGGGACCCATTGAACAGCCATGTCTAAGTCCCCAGGTTGCTCCTTGCCAGTGACGCATCACAGTGGGTACTAGAGCCAGGCCATTCCTTCCTGAACAAGATTCTCCTAGTGGGCATACTTTGTTCTGAGGCTCCCCATTATTCTTTCTGAGATTGTTTTTGTCAGAATTACACTGCATTTTGATTCTTTTCCTATTTGATTTTCCTTCTTTACCCTTCTTTTTTCACAGGTGTCAGACCTGCATCACAGATTGAAAGCTCTCCCTGCCTTCTGCTTCTTTTCTCCTTCACTTTTCTCTGTTTCTGTCAATATGTTTCTTGGCCTTATAATTCTATATTTCCATCCGAATCTCAGAGGACAATAACTGATATAACACTGTAGAGCTAGAGCTGGGTCTGGAGCTCACAGACCCCTCAAGCCCATTCACAAACCCTTCACCTGCAGGTCTAAGAGCTAGGTAACAGGAAAAGATCCTTGGAGGAGTGGGTGAAGAAATAATAGGCTTTATTTCTAGACATGAGCTCTGCCAAGCAGCAGTTCAGAGCTGCTGCCTCACACACAAGAATAAAAACAAGCTAAAAATACATGGGCATGCATGCATACTAACTCCACCCCCCCCCACAACTTGTTTACAAAGAATGTGCTACCCCCCCCCCCCAACCAGACCTGAGGCAAGAGGGCCTAACTAAATTACTTCATTTTCGTCACAAACACTGTCTTCTAGTTCCTAGCACTGTTCCTAGAACACTATGAGAGTTCAGTTAATGTTATTGATAAAAAAGAGACAAGTGATTGAATATATAAATAGATAAAACTATGTTTCCCCTCCAACTATCTGTATACACTGTCCCATCTAGAGAAGCGCTCTGGATATTCTAAACCACAGAGAAGTTGAGGTTGGTAACAGGCTCAGGTAAACTTTTTACCCATGTGCTATATTTTCAAATAAACCCTCTGGCTTATATACCAGATATATTCAATATTATTTTAAATTTACAATTGCCTCCTGAAAACTCATCACTTTAATATAGCTAATGAAATGATAAATGATGCTCTTAATGATAGTTTATAATTTATAATAAAGTTCTTATTTCTAGATAGACATTATGTATTATTTAAAACTAGCTAAATACATCTTCCACTTAATTTATATAAATTTGTAATTATTCACCAAATTCTGACAATGGGATATAGTATCTGTGTAAGTAATAAAATGTATTCTTTTACTACTTCATATCAGGAAAGATATTACCATTAGCAGTTATAAATATCAGATTGTGAAAAATAATGTTTCTTATTTTGTGAGATCAACTGTGCACTTTACCCCTCCGTACACATTTTTCTTCCATATCAAAATCAGTTTTGTTTCTAAATATAATGTTAATAAAATATCGTGTGAGTCTATGGTTTTGCTTGCTGAGGTGAGTAAGAAATCATCTCTGGTAGATGTTTATGCTCATTACAAATAAACGTTCAGGACCTTCTGGGCCTGGGGAAACTTTGAAGAGATAATGCCATTGATTTTCTCATTATAGACATTCATTTTATTAATTAAATTAAAAAACTTTCTGTAAACTTTATACCCTATTGCATCACTTCCATTTCCTTCCTGTGTGACAAAATATTAAATGTTAACCCTATTGAAAATCTATTTTTTTAAATATTCAGAAAAATTATTTAAAAATCCCCCTTATAGTTATTCTACTTCTCCTGATAGAGGAAATTAGATCCTAAGACCTGAGCACCTTTATTATTTTATCCCATCACTGGAAATTCCTACCTTCCTCCCTGTCCTCTTTCTATATGAACCCACACTAATGATTTGGAGTGACACAAGACTGACAGCACATTTTGATTCTCTGCCGCTTACATCGCTCTGGTCTTCAGTAGCTCATTTGATTCCTTGGACTATTTTTGCCACTCTATCCTCTTCTTCACTATTTTACTCCAAGTCAAATGATCTTTGTTTTAAATTAATGTGAATTAAAATTTAATTTACTTTGATAAAAAATATAAAATAATTGGGTACACTTTGAGTTGTAAAACACTTGATGATCGGTGGTTTAAATATTAATTATTATATCTCTAATTCAGCCATTGTATTTCTTCCTTTTTAGTTTTTTCTCTCCCCTTATTTTTTCCTCCAATTTTATGTTTTAATTTCATTTTGCCATTTCAATCTTTGTGGTTTTCAAGATATTTAAAATCAGTTGTTCTGTTATCTTTTGATTAGCATCTAGAATATTTTAGAGGATCATGCCTAATAAATTTGATTAATAAAGGGAAAAAATGACAACATACTTATGTTAATCAACTCTTGTAAAGCTGTAAACAAATAAGTCAGACTAGGGTGCATTTCAAGAAATCTAATTGGCATTTTTCTGAAGACAACAGTTTTTTGAAGAAATTGTAATATGTATAAAGTGTTTTATGTGGAGTTTTCTTTTTTCCTTGTAAGTTTTGTGGTTAAGGTGAGTGGATGCATGTGCTGTGAGATATGTCTTATATTTCTTACACTGTTAGGGCCTTGCTCATTCCTTGAAAGAGCCTATTGCTCTGATTTTTGTGTAACATTTTTATTTTCCTCTTTGCATTAAGCAGTTTTGTGTGTGTTAGTGTGAGGAAAATGGAGTAGTTTGGTCAGGCCCCCTCGCCTCAGGTCTGGTTGGTGCTGGTGCAGCACATTCCTTGTAAACAAGTTGTGTGGGGGTGGAGTTAGTGGCATGCATACCTGCATACTTTTAACTTTTTGCTATTCTTGTGTGCTTTGGGGTGTGTGAAGCAGCGGCTCTGAACTGTTGGTTGGCAGAGCTTGCATCTAGAAATAAAACCTATTATTTCTTCACCCACGCCTCCAAGGACCTTTTCCCTGTTACCTAGCTCAGAGCCCTGTGCGTCAAGGGTTTGTGAACGGCCCAAGGGGGTCTGTGAGCTCCAGCCCTAGCTCTACAGTTAGTGTCTGCATGCATGTGTGTGTTGATGACAAAAGATATAGCAAATTAAAATTTCAACATCTGTGATACTCTTTTGACAAGGTTGTGTAAAATTTTCCCTTTACTTTGTGTATGATGGGGCCCAATATGAGGGGGAACAAGGTTATTATTACTTAGAAAACCTTCTGCCTAACAGTTTGGAAAAAACAATCTAGAGATTTAGTTTATTTTACCCATAAGATAAAACAATTGATTATTTGTATGCCCTTATTTTGATTTCACGTTAGAGAAGATTTCGGAAGAAAGACAGTTGAAACATTTGGAAAGTTTCAATTACTATGTGCCTATTTTACTATTGAACATTTAAGGTAGACCTAATTTGTGAAGAAATCCAGTATTTTATTCAGTGTTAAAAGGCTTAACGGTTTTGTCTTGGAAGATTCAAAATTACTGGGAAAAAAAATTAAAATGTAGTATTTTTGGATGTATATCAAGTTCCACTACACAAAATTCATAAATTCATAGTTATGTACATATATACTCATATGTGTATACATGTATGTAACTAACTACATATATATGTGTATATATGCAGTTTGTGTTAGTATATATGTAAAATTTATATACTATATATATATATTTATATATATATAATTTATGTATATATATAAAATTTTTCCAATGTATAAAATTGGAATTTTTTAAAAACTTAGCTTATCTGTATCTTCTTACCTTGGTTCTGCAAATAAATGACAATGAACATTTGCTTACATTGATTACAATGACTCAATTACTTGTACCAATAAGTATTGTATCAATTTTCTTTTTAACTAAATTCTCATACACATATATCAAGGGAGAAATTTCCAAATCCTTATACACAAACAATGCATATTGGGAAAATTTTTGAAAAAGAGAAGGAGGAAGGAATAGATAGATATTTCAGTCAGAAGAAAAAGCAACACAAGATTTTATGAAAATACAATGATATTTGATGGTAGCTCATTTACTTATCACTAATTCTTTCTTTTCCTTTTTTCTTTTTTTCTTTCTTTTTTTTTTTTTTTTTTTTTTTTTTTTAATATGAAGATCACAATCCTATTTTGCCTGTTGTCATTTTGGGGAAGTATATGGGACCAGATTTTTCTGGTCTATGAAATCTCAAATTCCAGTGGCTTTGAGGAAAAAGAAGAATTTGTCAAATAAAACTGAATTAAAATCTTACTTGTTCTTACTAGTTCCATGATTTGATCTCTCTGAATGTCAGTTTTATCTGAAAAATGTCTTTAGTAATTTTTCAGACAGCTGTTAACAATTCTGCACCGGTAGAAGTCCTGACATGTTAAGTAGATCAGCTCATTTAATATTACTTTTTTTAACCTTTCTTTATGGAGAACTATGACATGTACTTGTAAAGGGTCTTCAAAATTCATGGAAGGACTTGTATAATCTTTAAATTCAAATGTTCGTGAACTTTTTGAAGTACCCTCTTATGTAGATTTCTTAGTGATTACAGATTCCAGAGATTCTACTGCTGTCCTTTTTATATGAGGTTTCCTAACTCATCTTCTGATCTTAAGTTTTAGTTTTGGAATAATGTGATATCTCAATCCTATTAGATTGACATGAAAGAAATTTTAAAGAACCTTTGCAAAGTTTGTTCCAATTTTCCAGCGCAAGTTTGTATATTGTTTTCTTCTGACTTCTTTATTATTGTAGCATAGTTGAATTAAATTAATCAGTTTGGATGTTTGAGATCCTACAATGGAAACTTTCCTCTCTCTGTGGCTGGGACCAATCATATCCTTAAACTCTAGCTTTTGAGGGAAGTGGTTGTAATATGATCCTAGATCTTGGTACTGGCTTTGAACCACTTAAATCCTTTCTGAACCTCTTCTGGCAAAAAGGAAATATAATTAAATGACTGAATGCACAAATAAAATGTGAATGTCACTTTACTGCTTTATAGCATTTGATTTTACCCTTGTGTTACTGAAAAACTTGTTAATAGATTTTGTTGCTTTAGAAAATGTAAACAACATTGATTAAAAGTAAAGCTATGGATGGTAATTTTCCTAATATAACAAATACTATTTCATAAAAAAAGGTAAATTAAATGAAAATCTAGAGGACAGTACATGTAGAAAATGTATACAGTGATTAGAGGGATGTTAAATAACAGCAGTGTAATACCTTGATCAGAAAGCTTAGTGATAGCTTAGTTTCCTTTAATTTTCATCCTTAACGTTTTTGAAAAATAAGATGTAGAGAAGATGTAGATTACTTTCCTCTCTTCATTAAGGGAACTTTTAATAGGATCATAAGACTACTGGGTATAATTAGATCAAATGACAGAAAAAATCCCCAGGGATATAGTTTACACCAGAGTCAATGTACCTAGATCACTGATTTTTTTTTTTTTTCCTTTCCTTATGTTGCCTTTCTTGATTAGAACAGCAGGGGTTTCCATGAAGAATGATTCAACGCTTATTTGTGTAAATTATATTCCACATTCAGATTACTTTCAAAATAAAGTAATGAATATGTATTCTTCTTAGCCTTTAGTTGCAAAGTTGTCTATTTCTAAACCTTTAACTGTGCATCAATTAACAAATATTAGGCACCCATTCTGTGTAAGGCCCTATGTCAAATTCTAGGTAGTATACAAAAAAATAAAGTAAATTTTCTTTCATTCGTGGATTTTGGTCTAATGTAGGCAGTTGGATGTTAAAATGTCATCACAAGAAAAGTTTAATAATGCAAGCTTTATATAACAATAGTGACAATTCTACAGACATCATATTTAATATTTTTAATATAGTGCAAAATTTTGTAGGTATGGAAACTTGTAGCTTACTTCTTTGACTTCTCCATCAAGTCCTAAGCATGATATGATTTTGCCACTGCATGAGCTGCAATAATCAGATAATTCAGTCGAAATAACATATGCCATTATGTTCAGTAATATTTGGGGAAATATGAGATTTTGTTCTATGAAATACAATTATAGATTAAGTTGTTCTAAGAAAGCCTTTCCTTTGAGGTATGTTATATAATATTTCCTTATAAAATTTTTATAGTAACATTTTACACTTTTAAAATAAATCTAGAATCGACTTTTTTTGAGGATTCCTTTATTCTCAGGCTGGTCCTCTGTACCTTCTGAGAATCACAGCAAACTACAGCCTGGAGATTTTTTCATGTAGTGTGGTCATTTGGGTTTCATGAAACACCAAGACATAAACTGTTTCTTCTCTCTTTCATTCTATACTGCCAGCCCAATCCTGGGATCTCTCCTCCTACTACCTGTTCTATTCTGTTCCTCAGTTTACCTCATTCCCATCTCATTTAAATGACTGAATAAAACAGAGGCATTGTATTTTATGAGGTAGGGAACACAATCCGTTCACTTAGAAGCTTTCTTCTTGAAACTCTTGATGGACTCATTTTATTATATTTTGAGAGTCATCAAAATGTAGCCTAAGAATTAAAAATAAACACATGCTTATTTTTAAAAAGTGAATCCAGAGTAGGTAATCTAGTCCAACTCACAAATAGTCCACATACTTGAAAAATTATATTAATACACAGTCTGAGTTGTATCAACCAGTGATGGCTTTTTACTATAATTATGCATTTTTAGCAGCTTGGTTAAGAAAGAAAACCTCTACAGTTTGTCTGCCTGTGTTTGAATCCTAAATCTGCCACTACCTAGTCGTGTTATGTTTTTGAAGCTATTTAACTTCTCCTTGCCTCAGTTTCCTGTTTTATACACTGGACCTAAGGATAGTACCTAATTCAAAGAATTCTGACGATTAAATAAGTCAGTATCTGTAAAGCATATGCCATATATGTTGGGCCATAATTGGGACTAAATACATGTTTTCTCTTGTTATGCCACATATGTAAGAGCATCCCAAGTTATTGGCATTATCATTTGAAAAATTAAACATATTAAAATATATTTGTAATAAAATGTTTAAAAGTTAAGATATATGGTATAAAAACTCTAAATATCTTCACTTTAGTCTTTAAAGGTCAAATTCACTCTGTGAGAGAGTTAAAATGAGCTTTGAAAATTAAATATTATTCAATGACTACTGTCTAGAAGTGCTATTAAATATCGGTTTACACATAGTGCTTGAAGTTGCATAGAACAGCAAGAGAAAGTTTCAGTTTATTTGGAAGCATCTGATTGAAGCACTTTACTTCTTTTGAAGTGCTGACTGAAGGTAGTTTATGTATGCTTTCGAAAATTTCTATCAACATGAAGTATATTTAGGATTAAAATATTAGGACATTATAGTAAACTTGAGGCAATTACATAGATGTGTGAGAATTGATGATGATGTTTATAATGATAATTATGATTATAGGACAATGACAATAATGATGATATTGATATAGATTCCATTATTCCCATTTTAATAAAGAAGAAGAAACTTGTCCAGCTCAGGTTTCTAGTTAGGGTGACTATGACTAACAATAAAATTTTTCTATTACTTCATAAACACTTGGTTAGTGCTTATTATTGATTAGTTTTTGAAAGAAATAAATAGAAAGGGAAACAATAGCATACACATTTTTAAAAAGAAGGAAGGAAGGAAGGAAGGAAAAAGAAAGGAAAACCTTTCCTAATCACATTTGAACATTTTTATCCATAAAAAGTCTTTATTTAGCCTGCATGGAGATAGGGTGAGTCCAGTAAACCTACACACACATATACATATATATATATATATATACACACACACACACAGTGAATATTTATTAGATAAGGTCAATAGTTCTACCACTAAGCATTCAAATAAAACTGTGAAATGTATTGTGACTTATCCTAGAGGCTTTTGAGTCTGGAGTTGAATCCTGAGGTAGCAAAAAGTAAAGGGAATGTCATCTGTGATCCCGCAGACTGATATCATGGGGCTTGAACTGTACAGCTCTTGACAGTGGAGGATTATTTATTTGATCCTGTTCCTGGATATCAACCATTTCTCAGGTCATCATTTGATGTAATGTTTTTAATTTTGAATTTAAGTATTACTAGTTCAATCAATGTTATTTTTATCATTGTGAGGTCTTGAGGCCTCTGGTTTTCTCAAAAAACAAACAAACAAAAAACATAGCTTTAACTTGCATTTGAAACTAGAACCATATATTTTAAAGAAAGAACAAATAGAAAAATAAAACACAAATACATGGTATCTTCATGTCTGCTGCAGGTCTGTTCTGTGATGTCACAGGTGTAGGGTCTCTGAAGGATGTATTTTAATAAACAAGATTTTATTATAGGGACAGGAGAGATGCCAATAATAATAAAAACAAATAATGATTATACATAATAGGTGTTCACTATTGGTGTGGGCCCATGTAGGATAAAATGTAGCAAACAATTTAAGCATAAGTAAAAATATGATTGCACAAAATTTGGTTGACCATAAAATTCTTCAGAAAAATAGTATTTCTCTTAAATGTGAAATGTATTAGTGATTTCTATTTCTAATATCTCCTGGGATATATTGCTGTACTTCTTTTTTCTAGTTTTACCTTTTAGTTTGGCTGCACTGGAGACTAACAAAGATATTTGTTTAAATAATAATTTTTGCTCTCTTTTAACAATACCAGTTTATTCCAGAAATAAACTTAACCTAAACACTGGTGCAAATTCTGTACCATCAAAAGAAAAACATCAGAGTTCAGGGTTAGATAACAAGGACATTCAAAAGCTCATAGAAAAGGGCCGGATGGAAAAAAAATCTATTTTTATAAAAAGCAAAATAGCTTTAACTGTACAGTGATCTGCTCATAATAATGAAGGAGGATGGCTCATGGCTGTAAAGAAAGAATTAATTAGGACCCAATGGTAATAGACACATGGGGATAGAAGGTAGAGTTATGTTAAAAGAAACTGCACTTTAAGTAAGTTAAAAAAATAGAAAAGTTGATACATTTTTGTGTTGGACAAGTTGAATTTGGCCTGATAGTGGGAAATTTACATTTAAATTTCTACTATAAAGTTAGAGATTCAAACCTGGAGATGGAGAAAGCAATAAAAATATAAATATCTGCTGTCAACAATTTCAGAAGTCTTCATTTCCACTCCCCAGGCAAAAGAAAAATAAGTGAATGAGAACAGCTTTTTCCAAATATTTATGTGCCCCTCTCATTTGTCAGCTCAAGAATATTCTCATTGGTCAAGAAAAATGTGGAGGAATGTCAATACACAGATGCTGCTGATATTTGCATGTGTTATTCTCTAATTAAGTAGAGGGAATTCAGGACATCCGGATTTAAGGATATAAACACTTTCAAATATGTATTGAAAGAATCCTTTGAGCTAGGGCAGTGCAAATCTAGCAGATTAAAACTGTTCAATGAGATTCTGGAACTGACAAATGTAGAGGCATAATGTGTGCTTGTCAGCAAACATAGTAGCAGACACTTAAAAGGAAAATGTAAAAGAATCCTTTGAGCTAGGGCAGTGCAAATCTAGCAGATTAAAACTGTTCAATGAGATTCTAGAACTGACAAATGTAGAGGCATAATGTGTGCTTGTCAGCAAACATAGTAGCAGACACTTAAAAGGAAACTGTGTCAGCAAACATAGTAGCAGACACTTAAAAGGAAAATGTACAAAATATTTATTTGATAAAGAAATAAAATGGTGTTAGAAAATTGGAAGATTAGTGGCTCACATCAGTTTCACATTTTGATGTTTTAAAACTCATAATTTATTTCTTGACATATGCTTTAATATGAAGTGAATGTATCAATTAGGCATCTTAGAAACCTCAGGAAAGATTGGTGATAACTAGAAATCAATTGCAATGTGATACTGCTATTTTTAATGTAAATTCTGTATCTCTATAATATGTAGATGAACTCTTGGTTGTTTTCAATTTATCTAACTGCGTAGCAAGACAGAAGTAACTCAAATAATATCAAAAAACAACATTGTGTTTCAAAATATTTGACCACTTTACATTTTAGTCTTTAAGCACCAAGTAACTAATATTCAGTGTGCAGTTTGGTGAATTTTAACATCACCTCTTTATAAAGATAACAGTTAATATTTGAGTGTATTTCTGATTACAGTAGAAATAGATACTAATTTGATGTGAGGTTCTGTAAAAACTTATCCAAGTTTTGCAAATAATGCAAAAAAGCATAAAACATACTTTTTCAATGCTCATCTGGAGTATATTTTAATAGTCCTACCTAAGGATTATTTAATTCTCTATGAGAAAATATCTGCTTTCACTTTGCTTTTTTCCAATTGCTTAGTTCCAGACACTATGAAGTTTAAATGTTAATTTATACATAACTGTCTGGTAGAAAAGTTGATCTCAATGGTGATGATTTTATTGCCCTGTACAGCATTATCCAGTTCAGCATCGAATCTAGTAATCTTATATTCATGTAATTTTTAAAATTCCTATGAATATCTAGTTCCTTAAATGTTCTTAGAATCGTCTTTATAATCTTACCTTTTCTTTCCTTCGTAATATGATAAATGTTTCAGGCTTGTATTCTACATTAATATTAAAAATTGTGTTTTTACTTTTTAAAAATCTACTTTGAAAGGACTTCATTTGGTCTGTGACTGACAAAGAAAGAAATGTGTAGAAAATGATAATCTTAATATCTTGAGAAAATATAAATATCAAGTGCGCAAAATTATGGTTAATTCTCTTTTCCTGAAGTGTCATGATTAGTTATGAGTTGAGTAATGACAGGAAGGATATAAACTGGCATTCTGCTGGAGAAGAAATCGTGGTGATGGGTGTTGTGGAGGAGGGTTATTGAGGATGTCTTATCCTGCTGGCAGAGCTGTAGAAAGCCTGATGCACAGGAATTCTTCAGTCAAATACCTCTTCTTATCCAGACACCAACAAAAGCTACATACAGCGTCTAGCCATGCCCTTCTCCACTACCAGAACTGCCCACTGGCTGCAGTAGGGGAAGAACAGCCAGGAGATAAACTGCTTCATCAAGCCTGTCTGGGTTTTGTACTCCTCCCCAGTTACTTTTATCTTTAGGGGGCCCTAAAATACTAGCATAGTTTCAATAAATGACTAATTTCTCACTTACATGGGAGGGATCATTTTGTTTTATTTGCCTTCAAATCCACAACATCTATCACAGCACATAGAAGTCACTCAAAAAATATTTCCTGAATATATAAATGAATAAAAATTCTGCATGAGGTTCGGATTAATGAGGCCATTGAGTGTAGCTACTCCTAATTATGAAAAAAAAGCAGAGAGAATTGTGATGCTAGTTTCAAGTGCTAAGAGTTAGAGGAAAAGCCATACACTTTACACTCAGATAGATTTAAATTCAAATATGGTTATGTGTCTTACTAGCTGAGTCAATATAAGCAGCCACATTAAACTCCCTAAGATTGTTTCCTAACATGAGGTATTATTTAATATTTAAAGACTTATTGTGTACCATTAAGTTATGCCCTGTGTATTAGATAGTCTTTGAGTTCTGCAGTAGGTGTTCTGTGGATTCTCCCTTTATCACTTTATGATAAATAATAAACTTAAAGATTATAAATAGCCATGCACAGCTGTTGTTCATACTTGCATATGATATTCTTCATTAAATTTTATATGTTCTTACTTGATAAAGTTACAAAACAGAATCGCAACAGCACGGATCTTTAATTTGATCAAAAGTTTAATGCTAATTCATTTCTTCAAATTCACTGAAATTCTCCAAGAATTTTCCTGCTACTTTTCCTTTCTAGATATAACAATTATTCTCTTATGATGCTAATCATTTTAAGGGATCTCTTACACAGATCTCTACATAAATACTCTTCGAAGTGCTATCACGTGCTCTATTAATTAGCATATACAAGATTGATCTAGTGATGTCATATTTTGCAAAGCAATGCTTTGCATTTAGTAGTTTTTCATTTACATGAATGTGAGAATGATATGGCAATCTGGTTACAACATCTGTTACTTAATTACTAGCCTGAAATGATTCCTACAGATTTTAATATCTTCAGTCACTGTCATAGGTGTGGCTGTCCTTTCTTGTCAGGGGAAGATCACCTTAATAAAGGATATTAAGAAAGTCAAGTTTAAGTTGTAAGAAATGAAAAGTAGTCATATTGGCTGTAGGAAAAAAAAATGTGGTTTTCTAAATTGGTTTCTAATTAAAATCTCTTGGGGTTCTGCTTCCAGAATTTATGATCTATTTTTCTAAAGTTGGTGCCTCTGCATTGGTAAATAGTTATTTAGGCTATTTTAACATATAGTACAGAAGAGCTACTTACTTAAAACATTACCCAACTTTTAATGGAGTAAGACACGTTTGAAGAATGCTGATCTCTAGACAATAAATTCATGCTGATTTGATGTTAGGAACAAATTACTTGATTGTAATGTGTCCTCAGTCTGCTCTTTTTTTTTTTTTTTTTTCATTTGCAAACCAATGGGGTTTAATGTTAGCCTTATGAGAAAAATTAAAAAAACAGATGCATTCATCAAAAGTTGTTGTTACATCTCTTGCACAGATTCTGAACAAATTGCAAATTAAAAGCACTAAAGCACTTCAGTTAGCAGCTAGTAGACACACCTTACTATTGAGACCAATAACAAAGCATTTGCTTCAGTTTCCTTTTAAAAATACAACTGTGCTCTCAAAAAAAACAAAAACAAAAAAACTTATTTGTAGAATTTGCCAATTTGTTGGTGCAAATACTCCTGGTATAGCTGATAACGAGCTACCAGAATGGCATCACTGAATGTGTAGTTGGAAATAACTGCTCACAAACAATTGGAAACACTAAGAGCCAGCAGCTCCAGCACACCATTGCCAGACCTACAACAACTTCATGTAAAATTATTTACTTAAAGAAACATAATGTTTATTTCTTCCTTGAATATAATTGAATTAAATATATTTGGCTAGCTTAAAATAATTAATTTTCCAGAGGCTAGCTACAAAGAAAATTTGGATGAGCTTCTGGCCTCCCCCAAAGCTAAAAATAAACCAAAGTTAACATATGATGTTTATATGCATCATGGGGAACAGTCTCCCTTTCCCCATACTATTAATTCAGGACCCTGAGGTGGATAGGTTTTTTTTGTTGTTGTTTTGTTTTATTGGTGAGAACGTCATGATTTAATAGTTACACTTCCCTCTGTAACTGAGACGAAAAAAAAAGAGAAAGAAAGAAATCACTCAAGGTAACATGAATAAGGCCTGGAGGGACGGCCGCCCATCAGGTGGGCAGCTCCGATTCAAAATCCGCCTTTCTTTTTATTGACAAGACAAGGAAATTTCACAAGAAAAATCAGTTGATTCAATCATCATAGAAGAACTCAAAAACAGACAGTGTAAAACTAGTAACAGCAGTAAATTAACAACGTGACATTCCAAAGTGCAATTTGCAAAAAGCTAAGTCGATCCACCAACAAACAGCTTGCCCTTAGCAGACATTTTCTTTTCCACATACTTCGTACAGCAATTTCCTTAGCATATTTAAATAGCATTCAAGCAGTTTCCTTAACATATCTTAAGAACCATCAGTAGGTTAAAGAGTCAATAGTCCTTCAAGCAGGAATCAAACCAGCAACCTAAAACAGTCAAAGTACACAATCCCATCCCTAAACAGTGATTAGAATTGATCAGATGGCTTTTGCCAAATTTACCTGTGGACTACTGTTCCCTACCTGAGAGTCTTTTAGCTCCATACATGCTTTACCTAAAAATCCTATTCTAAGATCAAAAGAGAATCAAGATTTCTAACCCACTACATAATACAATTTAAAATGTATAGTTATTACCCTGTAGATGTATAAGTACTTAAAGAACACAGATGCACATAGCAAAATTGTTGTAGTCATCTCACAGAATCAAAATGGATCCCTACACAAGATTTGGCTCAAGTCTTGTACTAATGATGCCACACACACACACACACAGAGAGGATATGAAAATGTATATTACTCATATAATTATATGAGGCTTTCTGGGGAGAGAATGACAGGACATTCAACCTAGTCAAAATTAGATTGAGAGAAATAGGAAAGAAGAAGACTGGCTTTTTTTTTTTTTTTTTTTTTTTTTTCAGTGGTGATTAAGGGGTAGAGTAGGGATGAGGGTTCCTGCACGTGGTTTGTACTTTCTAAGCTATACTAAATATAGAGGCTAAGGTTAAAAGTTGACAACAGCCAAAAATAAAAAAGAAAATAAAGTCAGATTCTTTATTTTAAGAAAGAATAAACTTAAAAAATATCGTTATTATATTATATACAAATAATGGAATAAGATGAATTAAATTGCAAGATATGAAATGTCATGAGATATACTCATTTTAATGAAGATGACTTCACCTGCTCTTACTCCTATTGAAGTCAGAGAAAGTGACCAATTAACTCCCTTTTAATCTTAAAGTAATTATTTTGAAGTACCTGCTGCAAAAGGAAGACACACGTAGGGATATTCCGAATAATATTTTCTGCCAGTTTCAGAACTGGTTCATTCATTCTTATCAATCACATAAATAAATCCACAAGGACCATTAACATAGTAAATCGATGACTGAAAACTCAAACTCTTTTATTTTTAGTCATGAATACAATATTTTCAGCACAGTTTTAGGGGCTGTGGTTATCCTAAATAAAATATATAGGCTTTTCAGGTAAATAAAATGCAAAGAAGCCAGTAATCTGAACGAGAACATGTGTCAATGTTACCAAAGAACCGTAGGGGAAGTTGTTAAGATCAACTTAGCACATGTGATCCTAAAAGTAAAATGATAAAAAACAAAAGCATCCACTGAAAGAAATTTTTTCCCTATATCTTTTACATGGGTTTGTGAAAAAACTGCAATTTAATAGATTTAAAATAGCTAAAGCCTTCCAGTTAGCAGCTAGTTGAGACCAATACTACCTACTGCAGTTTTCTCTCTCTTCTGTCCTCAGGGGGGACAAAAAAAGAATGCTGTTAACATTTCTTGGCACTTGTCAAGCATTCAGAGGTGTTACTTGCTTGTGTAAAGAAGTAAATTGGTTCTCATTGTTAGAAAAAAAAAAATCTTTTCCTTTAAATTCTAAAAGTGTCCCTCTGTGAATCTTTAATTAGGAAATGGCAAATTTGAAAAAAATTAGTGACAGGTCTTAGTGACACACTCAGAGGTATAGATTATAAACCTGATTGTGTTGAGTGTGTAAGACTGTGAAAGTCCCTGAACTAATAATAACAGATTTCTGGAAAGATGCATTTGAGTATAAGATGAAAGAACACTGCTAGATAGAAAGCACTTATGTTTAACAGATTTTGGATTTTAGGAAGAATGTAACAACAAGATGTGTGCTAAGAAAAAAATATTAAAAAGGGACACTGCCAGATATTGGTGCATCAGAGGTAAGTATCAATTATCATATTCCAAGGCCAGTTGCACCTTAAATGACAAGTGAAAAAAAAAATACTGTGTAAGAATTTGGTTAAAGGTGCTAATAACTATTTTGAGATTTCTCATCTATTAAATTTACAAAGATTTTTTGGACATACCCTGTTTCCTAAGCATTGGAATAACAGAGAAAATGCATCTTAAATTTCATAATACTTATTTTGATACACTAAATGAAAAATTAGAATCATATTGATTACTTCTTTTTAGGATGTTTAATAACTAATTTATTAGTCAAATACAACCAAAGTCTTGTCTATTAGTAGCAAAAACATATTCCAGTCCTTAGCCATTAATTACAATTTAGTCACGCCATTAAGTGACGGACACTGAATATATTTAAAAAATGGTTTTTAACAAATTGCACATGGAATTAGGTTGGCTATAAATTTAGAATACACATTTATCGATCCTGACAGCTCTCAATCTAATGACTCATTTTCATGAAATAGAGTCTTGGAATGATTAGGTATTTTGCAGGATGTTGTCAATCACTCAAATCCTGAAGGTCTAAGCTCCAGTTTGCTTCTCTCTGATTTCCTGTGCCACTTGCTGCCACTACATTACTGATTTCATCTTAAATCTATAGTGATGAATATTGAAATTATAAGGATGGATTTAGGGTTATTTTGATTCCATAATGCGAAAGTACTTTAAAAGAACATGCTATATTCCTGAATGTATTTCAATTTAAGAAAAATTATATTGCCCACTAAATTGAAGGGATTTTATTTCTCTGGGTTTGGGAGGTTTAGATAGGGTTTGACATTGTTTAATATGCCATAAATAAAAAGTCTTTCAATTTACTACAAGAAATACATGGAAGCTAAAGATATACGTCCTTATGAGGCAAAATATTTTTAATTGAGGAATATTACAATGCACATTTTGATAATATATAATTTAATATAAAAGTAAACAGTTTAAAGTGTTTAATATATTTATACCTCAACCTTGAATTAAATGTTTGTGTTCAGATTATTTATCTATCTAGTGACTTTTTCTAATATGAAAATTATGACAAGAATAATTTATCTAGGTAGTAAAATATATCTGCACATTTCATTCAAAGCAAAGATAGATGGTTGCAGGATTTCTAGTAAAAAACATTCTGTGCAAATCATTTATATATCAGAATTCTGAGATATTTACAATATTTTATATGAATTATAATTTTATTTTTCTTGCAGAAATTCACTATACCAGTATCCAAATGTTTTTACTGTTGCCTATGCTTTTCTATTTCACTGTAAGTAGCTTTCTCACATCATTCCACTATACATTTAAGAGTCCTACATTCTTCTTTGGAAGAATGATTCCTCCAAATCTAGGCCAAAATTGTTTTTAAATAGTAAAGCGATATTGTGTATTAGAGTGGCAGTAGGAATTAATATGCACAGTCTCAAAAAAGTAGAGACATTTGGCATAAAATAACTACCTAATGTAAGTCTGTAATTAACCTAAAAATCCAATAGTAAAGCGATATTGTGTATTAGAGTGGCAGTAGGAATTAATATGCACAGTCTCAAAAATGTAGAGACATTTGGCATAAAATAACTACCTAATGTAAGTCTGTAATTAACCTAAAAATCGGAGTCTCATTTGTAAAGATAACGGTTTAAAAAGTATTATCAATTGTTTTCATGAAACTTAACTAGTTTCTTTAATGGGTATATTTATTTTGTTATTTTAAATGTGAAGTTAATCAGAAACCACTTCAACAGCATTTATTGAATGTCCACCCTGTGCCAGGCATACAGAAGAGCTTTGCGAATAACAAATAAGCTATGGTCAATGCCTCCAAAGAACTCATTGCTTTCCAAGTTATTTGAGGAAACACATATAACCTGTCATCCTACAATATTGAAATTATATTTCAATATACTATCCTACAATTCATATTTGTAAGTAATATGAAATAAGTGCTATGAAAGCATTGTCTAGTAGAAACCTACTACAAGATTTGTATGGAATTCTACATTTTCTCATGGTTTTATTCTTTGATAAAGTTAAAATAAATAGGTGGAATACACTTAAGAACAGATTTTTATAATCCAAATATTCAAAATATTTTTTCAACATGTAATTATTATAAACACCATTGGTAGGATATTTTAAATTATTTCTCATACTAAGTAAGACTTTCAAATTATTTCAACCACAAAAACTCAAGAGCCACATGTGACTGGTGGCCACCATAGTGGAGAGTGCAGCACTATGGAATTATAAAGGAACAATTCACTGAAATATAACCATCCCTTGTCTCTTGTGCTGTATTCACATTACCAAACACTGTTGTCTGCCTCTTTTAATAATAGACCTAACATAAACAAGTGTTCAAAGTAAATCAGAACTTGGCATAATACGTATAAAGAGAGTAATACTATTTTGAAATTAGTAAAATATCATGTACAGAAATGAATTTCTAAACCATAAATTCTAAACTTCTAACTCAAAAATCTTGGGCTAGAAAAATGGTACCCATAAGTGCACCAGTCTTGCCAAATTATTTGCTCTATGCACTTTGTCTTCAACAATGAATATCTAGTTGGGAAGGTCTTTATTCAGATCCACTCCATGTTAATAAAGAATAAGAAAGTAGCCTTCAATTATGAGGTAGTTTTGTTTGGAAATACTACTAGTAGAAGGTCTTGACATGTATGTTGATTTTCAGCAGTGTTTTGGGGTAGAAGGCAGCATGGAAGGTGAATTATGAATATGCTGGCCTGAGAATGTAGAACTGGACAGTTTTATAGGCTTCACGGTATAGTCAAAAGTCATGGCTTTGATTCTAGATAAAGGTTTAAAGTTTTTTGTTCATAGTGGGAAATGATACAACTAACCTCATAACATTATTGTAAGGATGGGAATAAATTGAATATGTGTCACTAGAATAGAGACTGATCTATAGATGCTGGCCTTAATCAAAGCTAATAATCTTTCCTATTCTCCTACCTTGATTAGCACTGTCTTCAGTATTTTCTAAACAAAAGCTAGAAATACTAAAAGCAAATTATTTTGACAATCCAAGAAATAACACAAGGCTGTACTTTGAAATAAAAATAAAACCAAGTCAGCTGTGCTTAGTACTGAAAGTGAGAAAATGAGATGGTTGAAAAGCCAAAAAGATATTTTTAAAAATTATTTTATTAAATGATTTTCAGATTTGGGGCTGTCCAGTCACGTCAACAAGAATTTATTTTTATTTTTTTTAAATGTAACAACTGAAAAGGCAGTACACACACACACACACACACACACAC
>NW_007730370.1:86938-100238 GCF_000696425.1 Galeopterus variegatus
TTGAAAGTGAGAAAATGAGATGGTTGAAAAGCCAAAAAGATATTTTTAAAAATTATTTTATTAAATGATTTTCAGATTTGGGGCTGTCCAGTCACGTCAACAAGAATTTATTTTTATTTTTTTTAAATGTAACAACTGAAAAGGCAGTACACACACACACACACACACACACAACAAGATTTGTTTAGCTATATAACTAGAAGAGGAGATAAGAAGTAGCAAGAGGGAACCTATGAGAACAAAAATGTTTTTAACTTAAATTGCTATTTACTCGTTGGTTTGGAAAAAGTTTTTAAGGTGATGTTACAACTAACTTCTAACCTTAATTATTTGGGTGCTCAGCCATTTTTGATAACACATAAAATTAAGCTTGCCAAGTCAATAATTCCTTGTGTAGATTTATTGAAGATGAAAGCTTATTAAGCTGAAAAGTCACCACAATTCAGTTTATTAAGACAAAAGTCACCAAAACTATTTTTTCAAGAAAATAATTCTAAGGTATTAAACATTTTCATGCTATACTACTTCTTCAGGTGAGGATAATATGCATCATATTCTCAGGTCTTAAGAAAAATCAAGTTGTGTGACATTTACAGTAAAAGCTTTTGGGTATAACAGCTCATTTTTATTTTACTTATATTTATTTTTGTGGGGTACAGTGTGTTGTTTCTATACATGCATATACAGCACAATGATTCACTTACCCTAGATAACATATTTTTGTACCTGTTTATCCACCCCTTCTTCTCCACAACCCCCCTCCTCTCCCAGCCTCTGTAACCATTATTCTACTCACTACTTCTATGAGAACCACTTTTTATTTTTTAGATTCCACATATGAGTGAGACCATGCTGTATTTGTCTTTCTGTTCCTGACTTATTTCACTTAATGTGATAGATTCCAGTTCCATCCATGTTACTGCAAATGATAGGGTATCATTTCTCGTTATAGCTGAGCAGTATTCCTTTGTGTATATATACTACAGTTTTTTTAATCCACTCATCCTTTGACAAGCATTTAGGTTAATTCCATCTCTTGGCTATTGCAAATAGCATTGTGATGAACATGGGAGTGCAGGTGTCTTTTTGATATATTGATTTTATTTCCTTTAGGTGTATACCCAGTAGTGGAATAGCAGTATCCTAAGGTAGACCTATTTGTAGTTCTCTGAGGATCCTCCATATTGTTTTCCACAATTGCTGTACCAATTTACATTCCCATCAACAACGGAGGAGGGTTTCCTTTTCTCCGCATCTTTGCCAGCATTTGTTGTGTTCTGTCTTGTTAATAACGGCCATTCTAACTGGGTGGGATGATGTCTTGTGGTTTTAGCTTGCATTTCCCTGATGATTAATGATTTTGAGCATTTTTTCATGTGCTTGGTGACCATTTGAATGTCTTCTTTTGAAAAATGGCCATTTGTATGTCTTCTTTTGAGAAATGTCTGTTCAGGTACTTTGCCCATTTTTTAATTGGGTTATTTGTTTTTTTTTTTTTGCTAAACAAGAACTCTTTTAAGGTAGTTTCACAACTGAGAAATTGGGAAGTCATAAAGAATACATATAATGGAATCATCTCTTTGGATTTACATAAATACCTTTAAACCTCAAGGACATTTTAACATTTTTGGAGAAGATCTATTGCAATTTTTAAACATATAACACAGTAAGAGTTCTAATTACTAATATAAAAATATGTTATATTTTTGATTGAGTTAATTATACATTCATATACAGTAATAAGAAATTATTTAGAACTATCTGGTATATGCTTTACTCAGTTTTCCCCATAGTAACGTCTTGCAAAAGTGTAGAATATCAGAGCCAGGATGCTGACTTTTATACAGTCAAGATGCATGACAATTCCTTCACCTCAGGGGGCTCCTATGTTGCCATTTTATAATCACACCCACTTCCCTCCCATATACCCCAACACACCCCAACCTTAACCACTGGGAACCACTGATCTGTTCTCCATTTCTATAACTTAGTTATTTCAAGAATATTATACAAACGGAATTATACAGTACGTAACCTGTTGGGATTAGCTTTTTTTCACTCAGTATAACACACTGTAGGTTAATCCAGGCTGTCACATGTATTGTCAGAGATAGACAAAGCCAAACATTAGTTAACATGGTAAGGATAGATTTTAATCACTAATAGATTATTGCAGTAGGAAAAAAAGTCCAGCCTGAACTGAATTTAACTTCAATGTATAGACAAAGATGATAGGGCATTTTAAAGAGAGAAAAGACTCAGGAGAGTAAAAAATTACAAAAAATGGGAAGAGGGGAGTTGGTCCGTCTGAAACCTGTCTGGGTTTGTTAACTGCTGCTTATCCAATGTATGGTCCTGCCCTTTCAAAGACTCAGAGACAGGAGCTTTATCTTCAAGTATTGGCTGGAAAAAACAGTAAATTCTTTTAGCAATATTGACTCTTATCAGGCAGCAATTTTAGGGGAGTTAGGGTCATCCGAGAGATGTGGCTTCGGGTTGCTAGAAACCATGTTCATGTTTTAGTCAAGGTTTTGTAGGCCAACGTTCAGGTCTAGTGGAGAAAAAGACTCAGAGGAGCCTGACTAGAGTTTGGTCAAGGAGAGAATGTTGGTCAGAATCAATAGGTTTTGTTTTTTTTTTTTTTCCTTTATATTGTTGAATAGTACTCCATGGTATGGATGTACCACAGCTTTTGTAACCGTTGACTTGCTGTCTTGGTTGTTTTGGCTACTAAAAATAAAGTTGCTATAAGCATCTATTTACAGGACTTTGTGTGAACTTAAGTTTTTATTCAATGGAATAAATTCCCAAGAATGCAATTTCTGGATCAAATGGCAGTAGTAAGATTAGTTTTGTAAAAATTGACAAACTGTTTTCTGGAGAAACAATATCATTTTACATTCCCACAAACAATATATTAATGATCCAGTTTTCTGTGTCTTCACCAACATCTAATAATGTCACTATTTTTTCTTTAATTTTAACCATACTGATAAGTGTGTAGTGATATCTCATTGTGGGTTTAATTTGTATTTCTGTAATGGCTAATGATATTGGTATCTTTTCATGTGCTTATTTTTGTCATCTGTATATCCTCTGTGGTAAAATGTCTATTCATGTTTTGGGCTCATTTTTATAATTGAATTTTTTTTTCCTTTTGAGCTTTGAGAGTTTTTTGTATATTTTGTGTCTAATAGGTGCATATAAAAAATTATTTTAGGAGATCTTCAAAGATTTATTAAATTTGTTATAATACTTTTAAGGGTGATGTGAAATTGGTTATACAACTTGAATCATTCTTGTCATACACAAACTATAATTGGAGTTGAGGGGTACAGAGGAAAAAACACTCGGTGTACATAGCACCTGCTCCAGGAAGAATTTTCTATAAACCCAGGTGTTGAAACAGCCTAGTGTAACCCTAAGATTAGTTTTTACCTTGTAGCTGCTGAAATGGCCTTCCATAAATCTAAGACTAATTACATCTATCTCCCTCATTCACAATCAAAGCCTACCAACTCCCAAAAACTTCTCTAGTGCCAATGAGCTGTCTTCCAAAACAATTCATAGCATTCCTCTCTCTAATAAACTTCCAACCTTTTTTTTGTTCTTCGAATGTAACAGAGATCACCCTAGTCTGTGAATGTGCCAGAATTGAAGTCCTGTTTTCCCAAATAAAACAGTTTCTTTGAGATTTGTCTTTTTTTTTTTCTTTATCAGTAAAAACAGGGGCTTTGTGTGTAATTTCCATGAATAAATCTTGTTTTCTCAATTTGATACATATAGGCATAACCATGAAAATTTGGTTAAAAATATAATGATCACTATTAGATAATGACAATTACTACTAGTGTAAGACCGGCCTAAAAGCACAATTCTTACTTGATGGGAAGGCTCATCTTGCAAAGACCAGGAGGCACAGAGATCAATGCACAGGGTTATCTCTACTTCCACACTAGGTGTATTTGGCCATTTTTTTTTTTCCGTCTATTAATTTTCTCTACCAGCCTATTTCTCATTTACTAAGACTTTATCTGTGTGGATATAATTTTGGTAAGGTGTAGAAAAATGAACTATGGCTCAGAGTGAAAACCAGGTGTCCGAATCTTGACTTTGGAGTTCACTGGTCTCAGGTTTTTCAGCAATCTAAAAGAGAATTGTAGAGTTTCCAAGTTAAATATACTAAAAACATTTCAGATCCTAAGACAATAAAAACAACTAGAACTCAAATGCTCAAAATATTTACTGTTTTGTTAATTTATATCCTGCTTTTTTTTGAAGGTAAAACAATAAAACAACAAAGATTGAGGTTAAGCAATTCACATGTAAAACGGTACTTGAAGGAGCTTGCTGGCAGTAGGGTGTTAAATTAGACTTATCAGTTTTTATCAATTTTTCACTTTTTTTCTTACCTCTGAAATCATGTTAAACTACTTTTCTTCAATCTTTTTATTTATATCCTTTGTATCCTTCAAATACCCTTAGTTGTTCTTTAGCTAGTTAATTTAGCTTTATTCCTATAATATTTCTTTATAGGTTTCATTTTTCTTCACAGGATTTGTTCTTCTACTCTGTACTCATTGAGCAGATAATCATCAACATTTTAGTATCATTTTAAATGTGAGTATTTATAGTTGGTAGCAATTTATATAAATCTCCATTGGTTAATATGAAATTACAGAGGAGAAGTGATTGAAATGCACAGCCTATGTGATCAAATTCACCAAAAATTCTAAAGTCATTATTCCCCAGAATGGATGATCTATCTTATTATATTAAATTTTGACCTAACTTTCAGTCACAAAGTACTAAATATCAAATATTATGAATCCCAAGGCATCTGGTCAAATATTCCTATAAAAGAACTTATTACCTCTAATCCTTTTTCTCTCCAATAGATTCTAAAATTTATAGAGAAGGGTTGAATGGTAAAAAGTAATAACTATATGATTTGCAGATGCTATGAAGCTAGTTGGGGGGAAAAACGTTTTTAAGTGTCTTGTGCCTTATCCGAGGGATAATGGGGCAAATGTTGCTCTGCAAAAAGGCAGTGGTCACAGTTGTGTTCCTCATCTTTTGACCTGAAATTGTTTCCTTTATTTCTTGATTGTTGAGTAGTTAAAGAAATATCTATACAGCAAAGCCTACAGAAGCTAAGTAGTATGGACAGTAGAGATAACTATCCAGATGAATAAGATTAAAAAGCGTACTTTTCAAAGTGTGTGAAGCTTGAAATTTGAAGGCTACTCATCGGTTTAGAAATCTGAATTCTTACAATGCCAGCAAATAAAGAATATGGATATATTTTTGCCGACTATTTTTAAAAGAGAGGTGTACAAATGCTTAATAAGGAGCAATAATTCACAAATTTTCGGTTTAGAAATCTGAATTCTTACAATGCCAGCAAATAAAGAATATGGATATATTTTTCCGACTATTTTTAAAAGAGAGGTGTACAAATGCTTAATAAGGAGCAATAATTCACAAATTTTGAGATGTAATCAATTTTTTAATTCAATGTAACAGAAATAATCACATTAAGATAAAGATATGCACATGTGAAATTCCTTGATTTGCATGACAGCATTTTATTTTTTAAGGTGGCAGTTCTCTCAACTTTTTTGGTCTCAGGACTTCTTTTTATTCTTAAAAGTTATTGAGGAAACCCAATAACTTTTGTTATTAATATTAACTAGATGAAAAATTTTAATTGTGAACTTTACAATAAATATTTATAAATTAATTTAAAGATACTAATACTAAACCCACTATTTATTAATGTAAATAACATACTTTAAATAGTATTTTTAAAGTAATAGTGAAAAAAAAATCTACCTTAATGGAAGACAACTAGATTCTTGTACCTGCTTCTGCATTCACTCTTTAGCAATATGTTTTTTCTTGAAGTCTATGAAATAAAGTTAGAATTTTGCAGATTTGTAGCTGGAAAAGAAGGGGGTTTATAGTAGCCTTTTCAGATAATAGTGAATATTATTCTTAGATACTATATGAAAAAGTGGTAGTTTCTTAAAAGTAGTTGGGATAAGGAATCTGAAACCACATAGAAAAACTTTTCACATAGTTTTGTTAAAATGCACTCATCAGTCTTACAATTTGACTGGATCTCTTGCCCCGAATGATTTTGTAACTTCATGCATCTATCATTTGGGAAATATTAGTCACTGAGTTATGCAGATCTTTCATATGTTGAAATATTTTATTACACGAAATCATCACACATCATGGATCCTCAGGAAATTGTCACTGTACACTTTTCACAGAATGGCACTGAAAAAGTAAATATTTTATTAGGACTATGGGAAATATTTTGTCCTTAAAGAGTCCTCAATAGAATGTCAAGGAACTCCAGAGGTCTTCAGTCTACCTTCTGAGTATCTTTGGATTAAAGGAAATATGATAAAATTTTGCATCTGAGATGTGAATATTTCAATGTTTTGATATAATTTTTTTTAAATGGAATTGAGGTAGAAGATGAAAAAGGCTGAGAAAGAATTGAGAAAGAAGGCTGAAAAAGATATGTTTTTAGTGGGATTCCCTACATGTAAAATATTCTTAAAAAAAAAAAGTAGCAGGTGCTAATACAGAGTTAGCACTAATTTGAGTCTAAATATCTTTTCTGCTTGTACAAATTTAAAAAAACATCTCATAGAGAAAATGCCAAGAAACAGCAAGATTTATAGCTACTATATTTTCATATCTCTACATAATTTTAAAATATTAAAATTAAAAAAGTAATTGTTTTAATAAAAGTCTTTATTAATAAAAGAATGTTTAGTCACCCCTAAATCCCACCACATATAAAGATTCAAATATTAAACAACTTTTTTTTACTTTTCTCCAACATTGTCCATTGTATTACAGACTGGGGTATAATTATGTATATTTATTCCCAAGTAGATTTGTTTATTTTATTTTATTTATGTCTTTAGTATGATGTAATATTCTAACCATGAGCTTTAATTGAAAGCAAAGTTGTATAATCAAAACCAAGAAATGAACAATACTAAAGAACATTAGGTATATTATAGATAGCCAACATCAAGTTTCAGGCAGGGGAAAACAAGTTCAGATTCTATTATCAGAAGTGAGTACAAGAATGAGGCTTTGATGACATAAATAAGGCAGATGCACATTACATATACCTTTGTAACTTGGGTCAGAAACTCACTACAACAGACATAAGCCCTTTCCTATATCTTTATTTATTTCATTTGTTTCTCACAGTATTCTTATGAATGTGGACTGTTGGCGTCTCTAAGTTTCTACAAAGAACATCAATCATATTTTCTTGAAATCTACTCAACTATTAATTATTACCGTTATTAGTCTTTTTTGCCAATGGTTGTTCAGCCAATCAATTAATCATCAAAGTTACCAGATGTCAAATATGGATAAGACAATGCTCCAAATGAAGCCAGTATACACACTGGCAGTTGGTAATAGGCTGCTGTAAGACGAGTTAAAGATTTAGGAAAATCCAGGAAGATTTATTTCTCTCTTAATTGCTCCCTATTTCCAGAAGATAAAAAATTGCCATTGTCATCTTGGCTTCCTGTAGAGATGAAAGAAATTTTATTTAATTACTTCCCCCTCTGTTCTTTCTGCTTTGGGAAAGCAAGTGACTGAGGATGATAAAACACTGAATCAAAAGTCTGAAGAACTAGGATACACTAATTCTCCCAGAGGCTTGGCCTAGACTCCTGTGGTTAGAAAACAATCTTTAAATTTAATAAGCTTCATTCTTCCACCTGCCAATTGTATTTACAGAAGGTGTTAAGTTTCATGAAATAAAAGACTCTCTGTGGTACCGAAGCAAGGATAAACCAGCAATTTTCCACCCTAGGTTCACTGCAAGAACTCTCAAATATCTGTTAGTCATCGGCCTGAATAAACAGAGATGCCACACAAAAACAGATGGGGAAGCACTTCAGGTGCAATGCATAAACTGCCTGCAGGATGGTCCTATAGCTACAATCCAGGTTTCATACACTGCCTAGAGCCACGTCTCATGATGTGCATGCATGCTAAGAGCATTAATCCCACAAGATGCCCTGGAATAACAAAAGAATTATTAGGACAAATAAATTTGGAAAATACTAGGTACTATGTCCCAATCGTGGAGGATACAGTACAAAATAGCTTATTAAATTAAATTAGTGATATCAAAATAAGCCAGTTTAACAGGGTGTAACTAGTAATTCTCAAAGTTTTCTGTTGTTGTTGTTTGTTTGTTTGTTTGTTTGTTTTATAGTAAAGGATTATTTCAATTTCTACTAGCCAGTTTGGCCTAAACAGCAGTTTGGCCTAAGAAAGTGGACCAGTTCTAGGTAAAGTTAACCTCCCTCATTTCCAGCACTACTTTTCATTGGATCTTCTTGAAGTTTCTTTAGTACTTTAATGAAAACATTTTTAACCCTTATGGAAAAATTTCCCCTTCAGAGTTAATTCTGATATTAGGCACTAAAAAGCGTACTAACCAGAGGTTAGTGTATTATAAATCCTCTCTCCAGTGCTCCTTAAAAATGGCCACTGTTTCAGGGATTACAGTCACCAGTGAAAAGGTTTGGGTGGTATTTATTTGGCCTACATTCTTTCCTTGAGTAACTGAATTAATATTGTGTAGTTAGTCTCCTACAGGTTTTAAGAATATTGTTATTTTGAAGGCTTATGTTATTCTCATGAACAAGCAGTAGCATATACCTAATTCTGAATCAAGTAATGTTTTGGATTTAATCCTAGCAAAAGAGGTGGCTTTACGCAAAGCTTTGCACTAAGGTAAACAGAAATATACCAAATCTGCTTATTTGCCATAGAAAGATTATCAAAATTAGTTTGTAAGCCTTGTCCAAATCTTTGCCTAACATAAAAACACTTTTTGGAACATGTAGTTAAACCCCGAAAAATTAAATGAATTCTTTTCAAATGGCATTTTATTTTAATGTCAGAAGAAAAATGTGTGAGGGCAGAGTGTTTCCTGGTATCTAACCAAGTGTTTTGATAATCCTTTTCTTGAAATAAAAAGGAAAAAAGAAATGACATTACGCCAACATTCTTCTTTGTGGTGGACACTGTATCTGATTTGTGTCTATATAGCTCACATTCCCTTACACATACAAGAAACTCAGGAGCAGATAAAGACTTGGTCAAAGTCTGAGAAAGAAACTTAGTGTCTGTTATAATAAAGGATATATCGTGTTTTTCTCTCTAAAATAGTTTTCAGACAATAAATATGGGGAATATCTCAATGTATGCAGCTATTAATACATAAAAGAAAATATATACTTTAAAATTATTAATATATTTCTAAAAGAATAATCAAGAAACTATATCAGTGTTTGACTCAAGGAGATTCTCTTGCTCTTAAATGTTTTGGGGTCTGAGTATAAGAAAAACTTAGTTTCCAATATTTGGTATTGTTTTTCTTCTGAATTCTAAAGAACTTACAAGAATAAATAGATTTTAAAAGCTGTATAGCTACAATAAACAAGCAAACACCCAAGATCTAGATTCATTGGAAGTTATCATGAGTCTTCTAGTAAGAAGATGGAATTTTAAGATTAGGAGTGAGATTGTTGAAATGTTTATAGCTTAGAAACTTTTTTAAAGGATAAAGGGAGAAAATACATGTAAATACTGATTTTAAACTGTTGCTTTTCTGATATTTTTCTCTATAAATTCTACACTCTCACATTCCATATTTCTACTATCCCTTTGTAAATTTACCTGAAAAATAAACATATAGGCATTGTAACTCAAAAAACGTACTAATAATTTAGTTTTGACTTTAGGAATATGTTTCCCCAAGTCAATATATGATTCAACCATTTGAGAAAATATTTGGCTTTTTCCCAACCACATTTTCAAAAAACCTATTGTAGGTATTGAATCACAAACTGTAAACACAAATACTACTACTTTAATTTACTTTCAGAAAATCAAATATATTCCTGTAGTAAAGATATTCAGCTCAGTAGAACCTTTTAATATATATCTAGCAGAACATAATACAACAAAGTCTCTGGTGTTAATCAGTATTATATATTTTGGGAAGAAATAAATCATAGTGGCAGATAGTGGAGAAGCTTTCATTCCTGAGTCAGGAGACTCAAGTTCTAATTCTGCTTTCTTATTATACTGCAGGGCCATCTGTCAATTTCATGATCTCTACAGGTAGCTATTTCTTCATCTATAAAATGATTAGATTATCTTCAAGGTTTCTTCTAGCTGGGACTTTCAATAGTTCTATGATTTGTGACTCAGAGGCACAATTGTTTCTCAAGAGTCATAAATAATACTTTGTTGCTGCCTTACAGCTCACAACTTAGAACACAGTTTTCTGCAAACTTAAAATTAAATGCGGATTGCTGCCAAAGTCCTTATCAAATTGAATGTGGAGAAACCAGAGAAGTCATATAGAGACAAAGAAAAAAAGGTAACATATACCATACCGTATTAATTTTGATGATTCTGTAAATCAAGTATTTGGATAAATTGTTTTCAGTTGGTGTAATTATTTTAATGGGACAGCCATATAAATCACATGCACATTGCTACATTGTGGATTCTCCCCTAATTGAAGATCAGAATATATATAGACTAAGGAATTTTATTAGTAACTATAACCTTGAATTCTTTTTTGAAAGATGCCTCAAATATTCCTTTAGAGCAGGAGATAATGTAAGTCCAAGAGTTTCATTTGGTTTACAGAAATGCTTGTTGCTTCAGGTTTGTTTTGGTATGTAGATTTTGGTTTGGGTCACTCAGTGTTTATTATTTCTAATGTGGAATCATGTGTTCACTGTTGATTACAGTCTTTACCTTTCAACACTGTGTTGGACCAGGGCATTTCACACATTTTCAATTTGCTGAATCCTGACAGCATTGGAATGACAATCAAGACCATTGCTTTTGATCTTTGATTTTATTTCTGAATTAAGGCAAACATTTAGAAATGTGCATACTTTGGCTGATTGTTCTGACTTCTCTCTCCTCACTTTACTCCAATTTCTTAATCTCTTTCTCTGATTTTCTCTGTCATCTACTTGCATCAAGGTTACAAATTTAAGAATATATTAAATGTAGTTTTGTATTTTATGTATTTTAAGATTGTAATTTATGAAATACAAATATTGGTTTTTGTTTTATTTTGTTTTGGTTATTTGGACCTGCATATGGACTTGGAGTATTCAATTATCCTTATGGAGGATAATTTGACATATACTTTTGCTTACTAGCTTTTATTCTGACCATACTATACAATGTTGACTTCCCAATTTACCTAGTTTCTTTATTAGAATTTTTATTTTCTTACACTGTATACAGTAAAATGAAGTATCTAATATCCTTTTTGAATAAAGTAAAGAATTAAATAAAAATAACTTCTGAATTAAAACTAAACAATATTGTTTTCCCTACCCACATTAGAAAGATCATGGCTTTGGAAATGCTCATTTTAACTTTTAAAATCTGGAGTAGTATACAGAGAAATGGCATAGAAAAGTAATTCAAAGATACGTATATGATTCCTTTCATCTGTAGGTTTATACATTCTGGTTCTAATTGAAAACTTTGAGTAAAACACAGTGACACGATGTGATTTCACTTAGAAATATCTCATTTGAAGAGCTTTTGACTTGAGTGTCACTGCTTATCTGAAAAGAAATGACGTACTTTGGTTTATTTTTGTAATATTTATTTTATAATTTATATTATCATACTTTAACACAGGATATAGGATCCAGTGGCTCCCAAGCATATCTGAACTCAGCTGGTGTGTGTGTGTGTGTGTGTGTGTGTGCACAGGTGTGGACAATAGATATTTATCTTTCAAGAAATATTATCCATTAGAACATCAGAAAGATGATCATGTGTTTCATGATTGAGAAAGGAATTAATATTTGTTGGGTGCTTATTTACCTGACCCATGGTAAATCCTTTATGCACTTTTTTTCTTTTCATTTACTCTTCACTATAGCCTGTTGAGTGTGATTTATTTGTACAAACTTCTTTAACTTTGATCCTGTGTGATTTCAAGACAACATTCTTGTTACAATATATTAAACACTTTTTTTCTTTTCATTTACTCTTCACTATAGCCTGTTGAGTGTGATTTATTTGTAGAAACTTCTTTAACTTTGATCCTGTGTGATTTCAAGACAACATTCTTGTTACAATATATTAAAATATATAGATGTTGTGGTTAAGAATTTTTAAAAATCATGTTTTTAAAAGTAATTATGTACATATACTGACATATATATCTTAATTTAATAAATATTTCATGTTTTTTATGAGCTATATTATTGTTTCATGTAGTGACCTTTAAAGCCAATGAACACCCAGCCAATCAGCTTTCAGAAAGTAGCAGCCATTATTAGTTTCCAGATTGTTACTTAATACTATGGAGAATAAAATAAATAACAACTAGTTGATTTGGTTTTAACAAATGTGTGATAAAATTGAAAACTAAGCACCAATGAGAAATAGCTGTAAAATAATACCTTTATATGTACATGCAAAGGATTGAGAAGCTTGAGAGATTGAGACTATGCAGGTCTATTAATCATATAAGCTCTCAGAAACACAAATTAGAGCCTTAAAGAAAGTATTGAGTTTTCAAAATACTCACCTGTCTGTTCCTCCTCAATGTCTCTTCTAGTCACCTTATGTCCTTTATCATCTGACTTATCTTTTTGACCCATAGGATGGGCATTCCTTCATGGCTCACTTGTGAACACCATGATATTCCAATGAAGGGTACTCTCTTTTGGAGCTTTCCTCTACTCATCTAGCTTCATTTCTTCTAGGTAAATGGCAAAGTTAGCAACATAAACTGTACTTACTAATTTTTGTACACATGGGAAGCCTTTCATCATGTCTTATGCTACATACCAAACTACCTATTCAATAGCTTCCCCGGTACCTCACAGGATCTAGTGTTCAATACATTTAATACCCACCACAAGGGATCTCCTCCCAAACCATGTCTTCTCCAGTGCCTATCCTATCAAATAATGGCACCAACATCTACTGAGTCATCTAGCCTAACATACCATCATTTTTGATCTGGAGGAATAAAATACATAATTAAATCATATCCCCATTTCCATCATTCACCTCTAATCTGTTTTTTCACTGTAGTCAATCTGATGCCAATATGTCAAAATCTTTTTATATTATTCATCAATTTAAAACCTTTCACACACTCTCACACACACACACAAAAAAACAAACAAACAAACAACAACAACAACAACAACAAAACAAAAAAACCGGGGGG
>NW_007730370.1:101129-108132 GCF_000696425.1 Galeopterus variegatus
TTCATCAATTTAAAACCTTTCACACACTCTCACACACACACACAAAAAAACAAACAAACAAACAACAACAAAAAAACACCTGGGGGGCGGGGAGAGAGGAAGATATAACAACCACAATTTTTTTGAAGTTCTTACAACAAGAAAATGGAGGGGACACACTTGGGTGGGAGGGGGGAGAGGGAGGAGGGAGGGAGGTTTCGGTGATGGGACACAATAATCAACTACATTGTATATTGACAAAATAAAAATAATAATAAAAAAAACCTTTCAATGGCTTCACAATACTTGTATGCTAAAGACCAAAATCTAAACATGGTCTAAGGGTCTGGAATAATCTGACCCCATATATATTCTAATACTCATTTAATGCTTCTTTCATCTGTGATTTCATAGACATATTCACTTTTCAATCTCCTCTTTATTTAATTAAGCACCACTTGGAACTCCAGCTAAGTTCCTCAAGGAAGCCTTCCTAGAGGACAGAATTCTGAGACAGTTATATCATCTAGGATTCTATTACTTTGTTATACTTCTCACTGTGGAATGGAGATGAAAAAACAAAAAGGATTGCTCAAAACAACATGAGTGCTGTGAGAAGCCCAAAGGGACTGCACCTCAGCAACTTCTCTGTTAGAAGGAGAAAACTGGGTACAGCCCTGATTCAAAGTTAGCTTCTGTTTTTTATTGTAAAGACAAGGAAGTTTCAGAAGAAAAATCAGTTGATTCAATCATTACAAAAGGACACAATGACATGGGCAGTGTTACAAAAGTTATCTATGGCTAAGTATAGCTTAAACAATGGAAACTAGTAACATCAGCAAAATTAACGATGTGACATTCCAAAGTAGAATTTGTGAAAAGCTAAACTGATAAGACTGTGATCATTATCTAACCCAAAATATAACCTCTCCCCAAATGATTTAAGCAAAAGCCACATTCTTATGATAATTGTCTCTAAAGTTTTCACCAACAAACAGCTTGCCCTTAGCAAACACTTTTTTTTTTTCACATTTTTCCTTCAAGCAATTCCTTCAACATATTTTAACAATGATCAGTATGTTAAATAGTCAAAGTACATAATCCCTTCCCTAAACAGTGATTGGAATTGATTAAATGTACTTTTGCCATGCTATCTGTGGACTTTGGTCTCCTGGCCAGAGACTTTTGTCTCATGAGTGCATTACCTAAAAACTCTATCTAAAAATCAAATGAGAATCAAGATTTCTAACCTTCTACAGGATTCAATAACTGCTTACATCATTATTTATTTCATAGCTGCCTTTCCAGGTAGGACGGAAACTTCATGAAGGAATAGTTGTGACAGTCTTGTTGAGGGCCATATTCCCAGCATTGATACAAAATTGCCAAATAAACGTTTGTTGAATGAATCAGTAAGAGTGTATAAATAGATTGAATTTAAATTCTGCTGCCATCTCAAATGCTTCAGGACTGTACTCATGTGATAATTTTTCTTCCTAAGCCTTACACTCCCATTTGCCCTCTACCGTTCATCATTGTGCTTTCTCTCCAGCTCAACATTTTTTTGTTTGTTTGTTTGTTTGTTTGTTTTTTGTGACCGGTAAGGGGATCGCAACCCTCGGCTTGGTGTCGCCTGCACCGCACCCAGCCAGTGAGCACACCGGTCGTCCCCATATAGGATCCGAACCCGCGGCCTCGGCACTCCCAGCGCCGCTGCACTCCCGAGTGAGCCACGGGGCCGGCCCTCCAGCTAAACATTTTGAGTTGCCTGTGTACTCTCATTCTCTTCCTATTGTCCCAAAGTCATTATGTCCTTGTCTACACATTCCCTATTAAGTCTTTCATATCAGTCTTTTTATTTTATTCTCTTTTAAAATCCAGGTAATTATACCTCACAGTATTCTGCCAATATCTTCATTTTCCAAACTGCTATAAACTCTAATTTTAGTTAAATATTAATAATAAATACCTATGATGAGGATTACTTTCACCTACCTTTAATAGGTCTCATTTGCCAAAACCACTAACTAAAACTACTAAAATTAATATTCAAAATGTATTTCCAGATTATTTCTCAGATTCTATCTCTTATATAAAACTTCTGTTACAGTATAGATTTTTGTATTAATGCTCAAATATTTCTGTGTTTTCTCATTATTTAATATCAAAAACTTTTCTAAAAAAAAAACTAATCTTCAGAAAAATTTCCAATGCAAATCAGAACAATGTAAACCCTTGGAATGAACACTTATGACAATCCCGTTTCTGTGAATAGGTTGCAAAACTCAGTTTGGCATTCTTAAAACTGAAATACTCTGATTAAAAAACTAAAGCATTCAAGTATGCATTTTGATATGGATTTTTGTAGAACTTTTTAGAAAATAATTTTGTTAACAAAGAAACTCACTTAAATGAATATTTTAAATATATGTATTTATTTTTGAATAATAAAATAGGATATATTTTGAAAATTTTATTGTATATAACCTCATGTAATATTTTTGATAATGAATCTTAATAATGGATGTTATATGATTATCTGATCTATGTTTAAATGAATTTTTTTTATCCTTCAAGTTAAAAAGGCCAATTTTATTGTTTCTATGTTTTATATAAGTAAAAACGAAGCCTAGAAAAACTAAATAACTTCCTAAGATCACATAGTTAGTCATAGATGTACTGGTAATTAAACCCAGATGTTCTAACTTTCGAGTTTCCAGTCTTAACCACATTACCACATTTTTAATCACAATAGTTGCATTTGTTATCTTTAATACTTGATTTGCAATAAGTGCTTCTTACGTATTCCACCATTTTTTAAAATAAACTTTATTTTTAGATAAATTTTACATTCGCAGCAAAAGTGGAATTTCTCATATATCACCCACCCCACATATGCATAGCCTCAGTCATAATCAACATTTCACACTAGAGTGGTGCACTATTTACAATTGATGAACCTACACTGACACATCACTATCATCCAGAGTCTATAGTTTATATTTGGCTTGACTCTTGATGTTGTACATTCTATGGGTTTGAACAAATGTATAACAACATGTATTTATGATTGCAGTATCATACAGAGTTGTTTTAGTGCCCTAAAAATCCTTTGTCCTCTGCCTACTAATTCCTTGCTCTCCCCTATATCCTTGCAACCACTGATCCCTTTAGTCTCCATTAGTTTTGCCTTTTCCATAATATATAGCTGGAATAATAAACTATTTAATCTTTTCAGGTTGAATTTAAGATTTCTTCATGTCTTTTATTGCTTGATAGCTCATTTATTTCTAACACCGAATAATATTCCATTGTCTGGATGTTCCACAGCTTTTTTACATAATCACCTGCTGAAAGACATCTTGGTTGCTTTCAATTTATGGCAGTTATGAGTAAGGCTGCTATAAACATTCGTGTGCATGCTTTTGTATGGATATGAGTTTTCATCTCCTTTGGGTAAATACCATGATGCTTGTTTGCTGGTAAGAATATGCTTAGTTTTGTAGCAAACTTACCAAACAGTCTCCAATGTGGCTCTCCAGTTTATAATGAATGAGAGTTTCTGATGCTCCTTGCCATTATTTGGTGTTGTCGGTGTTCTGTATTTTGGTGATTCTAATATGTGTGTAGTGGTTTCTCATTGCTGATTTAATTTGCATCTCCCTGATGACATATGAGGGTACTTCAAAAAGTTCATGAAAAGATTCATATTATCTTTTAATTAAATTTTTCCATGAACTTTTAAGTACCCTCGTGTGATGTAGAGCATCTTTTCATATGCTTATTTGCCATCTGTATATCTCCTTTGGTGAGATTATTCTACTATTTTTAATATGCATAGGATGTTTCATTCTCATAGCATGTTAGTCCATTTCTGTTGCTTCTAACAAAATACCTGGAACTGGGTAATTTATAATGAAACAATATTTATTGCTCACAATTTCAGAGGCTGGGGAGTCCAAAGTCCAGGAACACAGCTGGGAGGGTCTTCTTTGGTGGTTGCTTTATAGCAACTCAGGGGTCTCACATGGCAGAAAATGACAGAGAAGAGAGAGAGATTCTCTTGTGCTCTCTTTTCAAAGCCCACAGAACCACACTCATGACCACCATTACTTATCCACTCACTAAGCATGGCCTTCAGAATCTAATCACTTCTTCAAGGGTCCACTTTTCAATTATTGTAATAGGATTTCCCACCCTCAACAGTTACAATGGGGATAAAGCTTCAATACATAACACCCAGGGGACATAATTCAATTCATATAACATATTATTCATCCTTTAAAAATTTATCTTCAATGTTGAACTATAGTTTTCCATGCTAAATTTTACAGATTGTGTGAAAAATTAAGACTGGGATATGATAAATTAAATTTTATTATTAACATAAAATAAAGTGTCTATTGTATAGAAATAAGCATTCTATTGTAAATATTCTATTGTATGGAAATAAATATTAAATAAATAATATAATTTAAATCTATTTTAATTAATGATTTATTGATTTTAAGTTATTTAAATATTTAGAATGCTTATTTTAAATTAATTTTTAGCTAATAAAGCTTAAAATTTTAAATAATGTGAAATTCCTGAAGGTCTGGAGATTTACTGTTATATTCCCACTATGAAATGTAAAACTTAGCTGTTAATAGTCATTAGGCATATGTGTTCAGTAAGTTAATAACTAAAACTTTGTCATTGCATTTTTAAAACATTTCTTTCATATTTGATGCAAGGTTTTATATAAAAACTATTGGCTTATTTAATCTTTATTAATTTAGAGAAATATATATTGCTATGTTATTAATGTTCAATTTATCACAAATATACTGCTTAATACTTACTGCTAAACAGTCAATTTACATCTACCCCAGGAAATGTGATTCTGTGGAATGTAGTACATTTCTACAGTTCATATTAAATTTATTTTGCCCTGTTAACTTAAATTTGGATAAGTAGTTAATTAATAAAAAATTAAGTTAGCTGAGAATTTGTTTCTCAATATTGAAACTGTTCTTTAAAATAAAATTTAAAAAAAAAAAACAAATACCTAGTAATGACAAGTAATGTAACTTAATATAACTAACTTTTGAATGTGTATTATATTTTGGTCAAGGTACTATATTCTCTACATACGTTCTTTTATTTATTCCTTACAACATTATTTATACACACTTTATACAAGAACTCAGAAAAAAGGTATTTTGGTCAATTTAACAATTAGTCCAATTATTGTTACTGCTTAGAATCAAGTCCAGGAATTAGGTCTCCAGCAAGCCTCTATTTCTTGACTTAGAAAACATCTACTTACTGTTTATTAAGTTTCAAGCATTCTTTCAGGTTTTAAGGCTATCATGGAGTGTGAAAACATTACTTTATCACTGCACAATGAAACATATGTTGATCTGAAAAAAAATATAACACTCCAAAGTGGCATCCAGTTTATGATGGTGACATACATGTGATCACAATAATGTATACCAGGGGTATTTGATTGTTTCAGAAAATTCATGAAAATCTTTCCCAAGAAAATATGATTTGTTGGGATATAACGCTTGAAAGGGTGTTATCTAGGCAAAGAGAATGGGGAGGGTGGCCATTGCAGATGTAACACCATCTGTCAATGACACTGTAACTACAGGAAGTCTGATGTCTACAAGGAACAGTATATATAGGCCAATGTGGGTGTGATTGAAAAAGACAGGGAATGAGGTGCAATAGGAAACTGCAATGGCAGTTCAAGCAAGAGCAGTGATAAAATACTGATGTTTTAAGGTAGGTAGGTAAAATAGTAAGACCTTCAGTTTTTAAAATCACCTTTTATTTAGAAAGTTCTTTCTTATATGTGAAATAATTTTTATGACAAAGTTATTGGTCTATGGGTCACAGGTACTTTCAAAGAAAAACAAATTGATAGGAAGTAAAAAAAAAAAAAAGTAACATAAGATGAACACTTTTTTAAAAATACTTCTTATTTGGCTGTATTGTAAGTGCCCTTGGTAAAAGACTGTTTTTCATTCANAAAAATACTTCTTATTTGGCTGTATTGTAAGTGCCCTTGGTAAAAGACTGTTTTTCATTCATGCTTCTACAATTTGATAATTGAATGTGTAGCACAAATTAACACCAATGAATAGATGATAGGTTGATTGATCAATTAATTACCAAGGGATTGATTGTTTTGTATCATTTTTTATTTTTTATTTGTCCATTCCACCATGTAACCCACAAGAACTTTAAGCAATACTTTATCACTGAGATTCTGTTAGTTTATTGCCACTACTTATTATTTCAACAAACTGTCTAACCACTCCAAGCTTGTAATTTATAATAGGCATCATTTCTGACTTACCTAACTTGGCAGTTTTAAGATTTTAGAGGAAATTATTAATTTATTAAAAACCATTTTAGTTTCTAAGTCTCTATATAACCATCAAGTGGCATTGTCACATTCTTTTTTACTGTGTTTTACTTCACTAGCTCAATAAAGTGTTTTTGTATTACAGATAAAAGGAATAAACACATTAGAATAAGCAAATTTACAGAATGTTATTAATTACTACTTAATACTATTACTTGAATGAGCTTTTAAATAGCTCCCCCAATATGATTAAAAGGACTCACTCTAATGACCTCATCTTAACTTGATTACATCTGCAAAGACTCTATTTGAAATGTCACATTTACAGGTAATGAGCATTAAGACTTTCACATATCTCTTTGGGGACTTCAATGCATTACAATGGCTAACTGTCATTAATTTTGACCACAAAATCAACCTCATTTCAAAATGCATTGAGACATTCTGTCATATAGAGTGTTTAATAATCAATATATATTTATTAAATTTTATATATATATATATATAAGGAATAAAGTCACAGAAGCAAAAATAAATATGGACAGAATTCTGAGTTTATATATACCTCTTACACAGGATTTTACCTCTTATACAAGTGACTCATGGTTCACATGGTTGCCCAAAGATGTCAGAGTAATGAGGTATAGCATTTCTGACCCTGAT
>NW_007730370.1:108662-115889 GCF_000696425.1 Galeopterus variegatus
ATGGTTCACATGGTTGCCCAAAGATGTCAGAGTAATGAGGTATAGCATTTCTGACCCTGATTCTATAAGAATGATCAGCATCTCCCTATTCAAAGGGAGGACAATGGAACAGTAGCCCTGGCATCACCTGGGAGCTTGTTAGAAATGAAGAATCCCAGACCCTGTTCTGGTCCTACTGCGTGAGTATTTTTATTTTCATAAGATTCCCGGGAGATTCCTACTCATATTAAAGATAAAGTGCTACTCTAAATAATTTTATTAATTCTTTCAACCTTCTATAAGAAGGTTGTAACAATTTTTTGTCTTCTGATAATCTCTTTAGCCTACTGTCTCATATTAAAGTTATAATGATAGACTAATCCATTTAAATATAAAAAGAAATGATATATTGTTTTGTGTAATTGCTTTAACAGGCTTACTTGTTCTGCAGGTTTTAATCTTCTGTTGAACCTTTTTTTATCAAAATTATTCTCAAGTAATTAGTGCAACCATAGGAAATTCTAAACACTGTATATCCTCGTTCATTATTTCAAGTATCCCCTTCCTCTGTCATTACCAGAATTCTACTGTTCTTGTTTAAATTATTAACCTATATTCAATTTTGAGATACTCTTCCCAGTCATCATTAACAACTGATTTTATGATTATTATAATAGTCATAGTTACGCTATGATTCATAGTGACTAACATATTTATCATAGGTATTATATTTTCTAACACCTTTTTTCATGATGGAATACAAATATCCCATAACTTGCAAAAATGTGCACCCATTTATATTTACACAATAAAAATTACCTAATTATTTCAATACAGTAAGTATATTTTAAAAAACTTTTATATTTATTTATTCAAAGATATATGATATTCAAAATATTTTATTCTAAAAGAAACTATCACCAAGTAAATAGATATAATTTTATTAATTTGAGCTATGCATTTTAATATTGTACAACTTAAACCCTGAAGGATTTTTATTGTAACTTGCCATTTTAAAACATTACAAATTAAACAGAAATACAAACTATATTTCCACATGAAATATTTTTCTGGACTGCTTGCCTAGAAATCCTAGGGAATGTATTTTTAATTGGATAACTTTTCATGTATTTTATCTGTGTCTGGGTTTGATCCAGACAATTAAACTGAAAAAGAATGTATAAAGAAGTATAAACAAAAAGATTAATACATTTTTTGAGAGTGGAAAATGTTAAACCTGGGATAATAAGACATTGTGAGAGATGCAACATTATTTATATATGTGAAGACAGAGTCAAAAAAAGAAGGTAGTTTAAATTTCCTTTTAATGATTATTTTAGAATGGTTTATAGCATTTTGTTCTTATGTTCAAATGTAATTTTTTTCTCTGAATCATTTGAAAGATATCAAAATTGCATTCATTTTTTATTGTTGTCAAATTACTACAAAATTAGTAACTTAAAACAACATGTATTTATTATCTCCCCATTTCTATGGGTCAGATGTCTGAGTATGGGTAAATAAACTTTATTCTCTGCTCAGGGTCTCACCATGAAGGAATCAAAATATCAACTATGGCTGCAATCTCATCTGAGAATCCAGTTCTCTTCCAGCCTCCTGGGTTGTTGGCAAAAATGAGGTCCTTGTAGTTATGGTATTGAAGTCTTCATTTTCTTGCTGGCTGTTGACTGGGCACCATTTTAAATTCCTAGAGGATGCTTAGCATTCCTCATCACATGGCCCTGTCTCCAACATGGCAGTTTGCTCCTTTAAGGCCAGTAGAACATCATTTATTGTTGCTCTGAGTCTCTTTGACTTCTCTCTCTTCTATCTCTAGACACTCTTTTAAAAGAGCTTATGAAATTAGCCTACATACACTGAACAAGAGGCTTGCACACCATGAAGTAGGAATTTGGGGTGCTATATTAGAATTCTGTCCACCACAAAAATCATTGTCAGCTTCTGCCTTAAGTTTTAAGGTAGCTCAGGAGCAAGTTCATTCTAAGGGTAGTGATCATGTACTATAGCAGCTATTTTTATGGTACTAAGTATATTCTACATTTAACATAGTGTAAATTAGTTTTCATCACACTAGAGTACAATACAGTATTGATTAGTGACACTCTGTACAACCAAAATTCATTTGTCACTTCAGGAGATATCAGACACTTGGTGACATGATCTTATGCTTCAATTCTCATTTTAAAGTGTCTTAATGAAAAGTAAGTCACTTGAACTTTTGAAAGTTTTTTTTTTGTTTGGTTGGCTGGTTTTTGATTTGGACATATATAATAAAATATGAATGCTTTGATTTGCCTTTTTTGGGCAGAGCTGAACTGTGGAACTTTATGTCATTTTAAAAGCAAGCTAATTTCAAATACTATTTCTGCTTCTCTTCAGTTTATCAGAAGGTATTTAGGCTCAAGTATAAATGAAGAATTAAAAAGCCCATGATTTTTGAAAATTTTTATCAGTTGCAAATCTCCAGTGAGTCAATGAGACCCAGGAGGAACCTCAAGTGTAATCTTGACTTTAAAATGCAATCATTCTTTCTACCTAAATCTGTTTAGAAACATTTTGGTGGAGATGGAGTAATCCCCCCCTTATCCTCAGGGGATATGTCCCAAGACCCCTGTGAATACTTGAAATGGAGGATAATCATACCAAATCCAATATATATTATATTTATATACATACATACCTATGTAAAGTTTTATTTGTAAATCAATCACAGTAAGAGATTAACAACAATAACTACTAATATAGAACAATTATAATGATATACTGTAGTAAGTTATGTGAATGTGTTCTCTTCATCAAAATACCTTATTTTACTGTCCTCACCTATTTTTGGACTGTGGTTGACTGCAGGTAACAGACTGGAGAAAGCAAAACAGAAGACAAGGGAGGCTACTGTAATTGTCTTTGATTGTATTTGCACTTGCTCAGTCATTTTATATTTAGATAAGGAACATGGAGTCTTTGGAACCCATTTTCTTCCTCAAAGGCATAAACATTAATGAAGCTGCACTTAACAGTAGACATGGGGTAAATCCAACAGATTTATACTTATCCATAGGGAAAAGAGAATTTAAATCAAAAGACTTTAGAAATTTTCAGCTAATCTTGTACATTTTTAAAGTGATAGAATTTCAAGAGGGTTCACTTTTTATTTCACACATTCCCACTTACATTTATCTACATGTAGATAGAATTATCCTGCCAGATATTGATATAAGCTTATGAATTCAAGTAGTGTGGAAGATGGAGCAGCATTCAGAGAGCAAGATTCTTGCAAAATTGACTTAAGAAGACTTAAAGTCTTTCTTTTTCCAGAAATAATTTTGTTCAGCATTTAGAAACACAGGTTTCATTTAATTCTCATTTGCTCTTTTCATTTAAATGCTATTAATTTGATTTAAAAAGTATTTATTTTTAATATGAAAATGTTTTCCCAAGAAAAGAAACATTTGCTTGGCTGAAATTTTGTAAACTCTACTTTCCCTACAGTGTGCAGCCTCTGATGTCCTCGCTCACGTTGCCTTCACTTATCTTTTGTCCTGGTTATCTAGGAGTAAACTCAGGACTGATATAAGCTATTTATTCATCAAAGATTGTGCCTTAATCCCTTTAGCCAGTTAGATTTTTACTTTTCATCATTGATATGTGAATGATTTGGGGAGAGAGGGTGTCTTCATACTTCTGAAAGTTAGTATTTTGTTTGTTTGTGTTTTGTTTTTGCGTTTTGCTCCATGGTCAGCCCAGGACTAGAAGTTTGTACGTTCCCTCTCTGATCATGTCTTAGAGCTTGAAGGTTTGGTCATGCACATATTCTTCCAGATGGCTAGAAATGATTGTTTTATTTTAAAGCCAATCTTCCTAGTAGTCACCCCTAGGTCAGAGTAGCTTGTTGTTCAGTCAGTGTGTGTTCAGAAACAGTGTTTAAATTCCTTGGACCAATGAGGCTTTTGCTCTCTATTGATGTTTTTTTTTTTTTTTTTTATTTGGCTTGGAGAATGCTCTCAAGTATGCTCCACGTCCTGCTCTGATTGCCCCTGAGTGGATGCAGCTGGGCGCATGTGCACAGCCTTCTCAACTACCCATTGATTATAAGCTCAGGAGACCTCTTCTTAGCTATCTCCCTCATTCTTTTTATTCTTTTTATTAAACTGGCTGCTCTGTCATTTTGGCTTGTGTCATAGTGCTAACATTTCCTCTTAATTGTTCCCCACTAAGATTCCCACTATTTTTAACAACCTTAGTCATGGAGTTCTCCATAGTCTGTTCCTAATGAAAGTAGTAGCCTCTGGCTGAGCCTCAGTTTCCTTCATCCTTCTGTTCTCTCCCTGGCTAAGCACTGCATCATTGAACAAGATTTGGAGGCCAGCCACATTTTTTTCTGGAGTGACACCCTGCAGGGAAGTGGGTGAGGGTGGCTGTAAAGCTAAATGGCTACAACTAAGTTTCTATTTGTCTACCCTAATCCTCTGGTTGGGATAATTGTCCATCATAGTCAATTGTATTGTTACCATGCTGGGTAATTGGGAAAGGTTCCTGGAGCCATTGGCAGATATTATCTCAGTCCTCAACAGCAGCAGCAGTGGCTGCAGATTGTCATGGCTAGGGCCCCACAAATCCCTCACGTGCCAGGTGGGAGTATACATAAAGCAAATGTATTTCTGAGGGCCTGGTTTTCAAAAAACTTGCAGTTCCAAATATTGACCTTGCAAAAATAGGAAATTTTCCCCAGGCTATAGTCTCTGTTGTAAGATAAAGAATTGTAACACAGCAAGGTTGCTGGCTCAAAGACAGACAGGTTACTGATTGATATGTAAAGATACTGGGAAATTGCTGTAAAAAGAGAATGTTTGCTAAAATCAAGCTTTTGTTAATGGATCAATTTAACTTCTTACAAATTGCATTATGGAATGTCACCTTGCTGTCTTACTGAATGTTACCAGCTTCTATTGTTAAACTTGTTAAACTGTACTTAGCAAAAACCCCACCTATGTTCTCTTCCTGAAACTTCCTGGTCTGGGGAATAAATGTGGGAAGAGAACCCCAATTTGGGGTTAATTTCCCAAATGGAAATAATGCCTCTATCTTGAGGGTTCCAGGACATTAACCCCTTTCGAGGCTTCTCATTGCTCAGGAGAGATGGGCTTTGAGTAATCTTTTATGGCTCTGTCATCCAGGGGAAAAGAGGTGACAAATCCGTGGGAGGCAAACCAACACCAGGCTAGGTCACCAGACCCCCCACATGCCAGGCTGGGTCAACAGACACCTCATATGGAGGTCCATGCTAGGTAATTGTTAAAGATCCTGGGAGCCATTGGCAGATGACACGAGCTCAGTCCTCAGTAGCAGCCGTAGCTTACAGCAGGCTTCAGCAGCAGCAGCAGTGGCCTCCTGGAAGATCCCAGGGGCCCTGGCAGCAACAACTTGCAGGAACAGCCTCCAGCAGCAGTAGCAGCCTCCCTGTGGCCCCCCCACATTCCAGGGTGGGGGTGGGGACCCTTGGAGCAGAGCCACTTGTCCTTAAGTCCATAACCCAGGACACCTGGGTGCACATGTGTAATTACGTCAGACAATAGCCAAGAAACACCTGGGTGCATGTACCTATTTACATCAAATGCTTGGCACCTGAACATCTGAGGGGCCCTGACCATTTTCCTTCACTTTCCCTATGATGGCAGCTTCTGGTGTTCTCCCTTTCTTCACCCACTGGGACAAGGGAAATAGGGGCCTCAGTATTCCCACCATCCTGTGCCTGATATAGCACCTCCACCCTGTGTGAACTGGCTGGCTGAATTAAACCCAGTCCTCTCTACTGCAACTACCTAAAATGAGGCTTTTGCAACTGAAGCTGGAGGTGGGATGAAAAATGCTAGCAGTCTGCCACTCCCAGTGTGAAATCAGATACAGGCTGAGTGCTGAGGGCAGAAAGCCCCCGTTCTTTTGGTTTCAACGACCTGGAGTAGAACACACGGGATAGAGCTTCCAGGACAGATCGCAGGGATCTTTGAAAGGTGGCAAGTTGTGCCTCAAATGCCAACGATTGTCACTGTTCTAATTGAAATTCAGTAGGCTTTTGAGGAAACATTTTTCCATATTCTGTATGGCCTTAGGAAAATTTCCAAAAATTCTAAATAACTTCTTGAAATATAATTTCATCAATCAAATGGTCATTTTTACTGGGAATAGGTAAGCTGAATTCTTTTCTTGCCATGTCAGAGGTTTTGTTCCTCTGTAATTGTTCTTATCTCTCTTCCCCTGAATGTAATGTGTATTCTGGAAGCTTTTAAATTTTCTTTTTATCCTAGTTTATAGCAACTTTGTTTTGACATTTTTTGATGTGATTTTATTTGTGCTTATCCTCCTTGAGCTTTATTGAGCTTCTTGGATCCATTGGTTTATACTTTTTCTCAAATGTTGTAATTTCTCAGCTGTCATTTCTTCAAATATTTTTTCTGCCTCCCACCCATTTCCCTCAAGGCCATTATTCATATGTTAGACTGATGTTTATCAAATCAGCTTTTTTTTTTTTTTTTTTTTTGATGTAGGTTTTTATTTTATTTTTATTTTTTAGCTTTCTTGAGGAAAGTCTAGGGAAGCCTTTGCATTAGGACTAAGTAGCTCCACTACAAATGTGCAGCTCTTCTGAGGTCCCAAGAAAAATCCCCACATTATTCAGTGATGTCATTTCACTGCATAGTGGGTATTCAAAAGATTTCTAGCACTTTGTGAGATCTGAAAATTATTTAGCTTACAAATCCACTGTAATTTTTCTTTTGTTAGCACTCATTCCTTGCCCAGTCTCATGGAGTTCATGTGCAGATTGTTACCCAACCACAGACTCCTAAATATCCCTATGTATCTGAAACTTTTTCTGAAGCTCCTTCTCTCTATAGATCCTTCCTCTTCAGTTCTCTGTCTTGCAAATTCTTGGTACCTTAGTGTCCCTGAACCCTGATCCCTGCCTCCACAATGTGGCAAACCTCCAATTCAGTTTGTAGTTCTTCCTGTATTGCAGTTGGTATGTTGCCTCCTGAGAGAATGCTAGAAATGTGTAGGATAAATGTTGTTTATTCCCCTTTTCACATACATCACAGTCCTCTACTGTCTGTTGTCCAATGTCTGTAAAGAATTGTTTCATATACTTTTCCAAGTTTCTTTGTGTCTGTTTTGGGAGGACAAGTTTTAAACAGTTAAAATTTCATAAGTGAAAGCATGTTTTTTTTTTTTTTT
>NW_007730370.1:116175-129364 GCF_000696425.1 Galeopterus variegatus
TTATTTTTAATCTCATGCACTTCACCCTAAGATCTTTTGCTTTAATTTCTTTTATACTTAGAAGTCATTAATTTCCCACATTTTAGATGAAAGAAGTTTAAAAGTTTATTTTTAATCTCATGCACTTCACCCTAAGATCTTTTGCTTTAATTTCTTTTATACTTAGGAGTCATTAATTTCCCACATTTTAGATGAAAGAAGTTTAAAAGAAAAAAAAAAAAAACACTGTTTAGTTATTTGAGTATGTATATCTTTAAAGTTATATCAGAATAACTAATACATTGAATAATATTTGCTACTCAAGCCACTATGGAATTTCACTGCTTTAGAGGTGACAGAAAAAATAGAAGACCATGTTTTTCAGTCTATCTTTAAATATGAGCTTTAGGAATTTAGAATGCAGTACCTGATTTTAACTACTCATCTCTCTTTGATAAGCAGGTACAAATGGAACTGCTTTTTATGTGAAATATGTGAAAGATTTACTGAGATAACTTTTCATACCAGAATTATTCATGGGGTAACAGTAGGAAGTAAATTTTACATTAGGAGGCTAAGTACTGCTTATCAAATGTAAGAACACATATTTTAAAGTAAAGATATTCTCTGAAAAAAATGAATGTAAAAATGGCATTATGGGTTCCATATTTATTCCTTCGCAATGGCTTTTAAATAAAATTTTATGGTATATCAAGACCGAGATAGTTTTCTAACTGCTGGTATGGTTAAACTAAACTGTTCTCTTTTTGCTATATTTATCACTTGCAGAAATAAAATTTTGCAGTCACTATTTAAATAATTTTTTGAGAAGGTTATAAGATAAGTAATGCATTGATTTTTTATCTCATAACTAAATCCATAAAATTGCCTCAGTACATATTATTTTTCTTTTAAAAGAAAACAAAAATATTTTAAGTGCTATACATTTTTTCTTATTACTTTCTTCCTTATTTTTAATTTTTTCTTATTATATATTCCTGCTCCTCAGTTTGGATAATTTATTTTTGTGACCTGAGTATATGGAAAACAATTATTCCATAATTAAATAGTAAGATTCAGTTAGGTGTTGGCTGGTTAGCTCAGTTGATTACAGCATGATGGTGAAAACACCAAGGTTTGGGGTTTAATCCCTGTACCCGCCAGCCACCACCCAAAAAAAAAAAATATATATATATATATATATATATATATCAGTTTGATTTGAATTTATTAGTGCTAATGTCTTACATAACCACTGCTGATTCTGTGATTCTAAACTAATTGAAATAACCATTTTTAAAAAGAATCACACTTTTTACTTCATTACTTTCTGAATTTTATTGTAGTATATTTTTAAACTCATTTCTGGATATTTTTAACTCATTCCTGGATAATACTTTTGCTTTTGCTTAAAAAAATAAACTTTTTTTTGCCATGAGGGTTTATCAATATCACATGCAAAATTTTCTCCATTGGTAATTGGTAATTTGGAATACCTGTAACTGAACTGTTTGATACCTCTTATGGTAGTTTTAATTTGGCGATGATGATTCAATTGATATTGTTCACTTTATTTAATAATTATTCCAATAGTGGATTAAACCAAGTTCCTTTTTCAGTTTACTTTCTAATTGAGTCTGAAAGTTCTAGGGAAACAATACAAACTGGGATATATATGAAATTCAATATTTAACTATAATACTGGTCTGAAAAATAATTACTTCAAGAGAAGTGAACTGATACTTATTTGAAATGTTAAAAAAACAAGCTTTCTTCTGATTATAATGAAAATGTCCACTTCAATTCTTCTCTTCAAGGGAATCTGACATGACTGCCTAACTTATCATGCATTGACTGATACCAGGCTAAGTCCTGTTAATACATTCTAATAGATGTTCTGTTCACATAATTACTTAAGGCACTGCAATGCAGACACTTTCATATGTATGGATCAATTGTTGTTTATTGGAAAATAAGTCTCACCTGTAAAAATATCTTATATTAATTTTGACCAAAATAAGCACATTTTGCTAAGGAAGTATAAAGCCACATTTTAAATTCTAAATTTTCAAAAAATATATACATTCAATTAAAATTGGTAGGTGGACTATTTATGATTTAGAGAAAATTACTATGTATTTATTAATCTAAATATAAATTGGCAGTGATTTATTTGGAAAATTTACTTTACCTTGATATTAACACTTCTAAAATAAATTGCATATTTGATTTGATTAATCCTGCAGGATTGAACCTACTTCTATTTTAAATAATTCTGGGTGCTAATCACTCTGTTTCTGAAATTAAATTCCTTATCACTGATTATGACTTTACATTTTTTTGAAATTTTATATTTGCCTTTTTTAAAAAATTAAGTATGATTACTTATATAAAGTGTGGGGGCAATATCATAATTAAACTTATAATGTGTTAAGTGTAGTCAGTCTTACAGATTAGACTCTAAAAGAGTTTAGGATCTAGAAATGGACCCAATAAACATGTATATTTTTAATGCCCAAATATACATTTTTTGGTGATATATAGGAAAATCAAATAATAGGTAGCCAACTGAAATTAAACATTATACATTATCGCAGCATGAAATTTCATAGCAGTACTCTAACAGCAATCAGAAATGATAATTATGACAGCTAGAATTAACCAGTTTATTATCACAGCATTCAACAACAGGACAAAGTAGCAAGAGTTGTGAGTGCTGGCTATAGAATGAATAAACAGATGTGACTCGGGGAGATGCTATGAGAGGAAGGAAATGAAGGAAGTAAGGAAATTAGACACACAACGTAAATGGATGGATTATCTCAGTGTTGTATACTTGATTAGAGGGTATGCAACTGTTTTGGAATTCAAGGTGATGTATGAAAGAAAAATGCTGAATGCATTGAGATAGAAACTATCTGGTGATGACAAAATTTTATGGTTATAAAATTGTATCCCTGAAAGAAGTTAAGGTAGAAGATATTAAAGCTGATACAAATAAAAGTTGTGAGCTAGGTTTTAATGCTCTGTTTGAATGTGGATGAGTAAACCAGAATTTCACTGAGGCAATTATGAGAACCTGTAAATACCAGAAGAATTAGTCCAACAGTGTGGCTCTAAAGGTAGTAAGGTATTCGAGCTTAGAAATAGACTATAAATAGTTTGAATGACTGCAGGCAAGATAAAAAACGTTATGTTTTTTGTAGTCTTCATACATTGTATGAACTTAAAAAATAAGCTGAAGGACAGCTTTTACTTTCTGAGGAAAAGAAAAATCATGTTCCATTGAAGTCAAGCTTGAACGGCAGACAATTTGTGAAAATGCTGAGGTTTTAAGTGGCATATTAGTCCATTTCTGTTGCTTATAACAAAATACCTGAATCTGGGTAATTTATAAAGAAACAATATTTATTGCTTATAGTTTTGGAGGCTGGAAAGTCCAAATTCCAAGTTATACATCTGGAGAAGGCCTTGCTGGTGGTGACAGTGATGGAGGGGTACAACATGGTAGAATGGTGGAGCAGAGAGACTGAGACTCTCAAATGCTCTCCTTTCGAAACCAACAGAACGACACCCATGACCACCATTATACCATCAATGGATTAATCCATTTAATTGGTCATGGTCCTCACAATCTAATCACCTCTTCAAGGTCCCACCTTTCAATTACCATAATAGGATTTTTTCACCCCCTTAACACTGCCACAGTGGGGGTTAAATTTTTGTGTGCCATTCAATCCACAGAAGGTGGTATGAGAGTTTTATTGCCCAACAAATTATTGGTACTTGATACACAAAAACTGCTTAAAAGGAAAATCAGAGTACTAGTTGAGGGCTCGCTGCTGAGGGGTCAAGACACTTGAGATTTAATGCTTTAAATGAGTCTCTTCCAATGCTTGTTTTTCAGAAATAATTTTTCATAAATACTTTGTTGCAGTTGCCAACTGATTTGCTAACTTGGTAATCAACCTTCCAAATCTGAGAATATTAGCTTTATTGACTTAGAAATACCAAACAGAACATTTTCAAATACTGGAGACAACTACTGACTCTATCTTAGTTTTCAAAGCTCTTTGATCCTAACTTCTCTATGATATCTTCTGTTCATTAAGAAGGCTGATTTGGGAAGCAGAAGTGATGTCACAATGCACCACCCTTTCTGCTGTAGCTGGCCATGCACACCTGGAAGCCTTTTCTCCTTCCTGATTGTGGGGTGATCTCAGCTTTGAAGGACACAACATTCTACCATTTATCATGTTGACTCTATTCCCAGTGTCCCTCTGCCTCACAGACCTGGTGATTCCAGTGTATTCTGATAGTAAAATAAAATTTGCTGTTACAAATTATCTCACCCAGCACTGCTGCCGCCATCATGAGAAAACCCTGATGCCACTAAGGACTTTACCAAGGACGCTACAAACATGAGGAGGGAAGTTGTAGCCACTAACACCCCTGCTATCCCCATGAGGTGACCCTGCTGCTGCAGTGGATAACACAGACACAAGGAAGGCAGTGGCAGCTGCCAGCATGCCTGATCCCCCCACAAGTTAACCTGCTGCCTCTGCTGACACTGCAGATGTGAAGGAGGCAGGAGCAGCTGCCAATGCCACTGCTGGTGCAGACAGTGCAAACATGAGGGAAGCAGTTGCAGCCACTGATTGTGCTGCCAAGGACACCACAGATGCCAGGTAGGCAGTTACAGCCACTGACACCAACATAAGGTAACTCTGGTGCCACTGTGAACACCATAGCTGCATGGGCCACTGTTGTGGACACCACAGCCAAGTAGACAACCACTGCAACTACCACTGCTGCAATCCCCAACACCACCGGTTCTGCCAGGGAGCCACCAGGGTCATGCAAGTAGCCTACCACCACTGGAGCCACTGCTGCTACATGGGCAGCCTGCCAAAGCCACCTCCACAACCATTTGTACTGCAAGGGTGGCCTGCTACCACAGCAGCAGCCTCAGATGTCATTGCCACTCTACAGATGGACCACTGACCACTAGACCATACTGACACAAGGAACTGAGAGAAGGAGAGTAATAGAAGAAGCAACCACTCAACCAGATGACCAGATATCAACGTAGAGATACTAGAAATAATAATTTTAAAAAAAATCAATGTAGAGATACTAGAAATTTGAAAAAAAAAGAAAATATGAGTCCACAAGAGGAATACAACAAATCTCAAGTACTAGACCCCATAGAGCAGGAAACAGTTAAAATGACAGGAAAGGAATTGTAAGTAAAAATCTTAAAGAAATTCAGTGAGAAACAAGAAGACCCAGCTGGACAACACAGTGAGCTGAGCAAAACTATCCAGGATATGAAGAAGGAAATTTACAAAGAGATTAATAGTTTAAAGAAGAATGTAGCAGAACACATGGAACTGAAAGAGTCACTCAATGAAATAAAAAGCACAACTGAGAGCTTAAGCAGCAGGCTAGAGCAAGCAGAAGAAAAAAATTCTGATCTCAAAGACAGTTTCTTTGGAATAACACAGGCAGACAAAAAAATAAGTAAAAAAAAAATTAAATTAAGAAAATCTAAGAGAGATAGCAGACAACCTTAAGTGAACAAGCAACCAAATCATGGGTATTCCTGAAAAGAAGTAGAAAGGAAAAGGCATTGAAGACATATTCAATGACATAATACCAGATAACTTCCCAGGTGTAGGGAGAGACACAGGCTTTCAGATTCAGGAGGCTCAAAGATCCCCAGATTCTATCCAAAAATGTCCCCTCCAGGCCACTTTATAGTCAAACTGGCAAAAAAACACAGAGAGAGACTCTTAAGAACAGCAAGAGAAAAATGTCAAGTTATGTATAAGGAATTCCACATCAAACTACAATCGGACTTCTCAACAGAAATTCTACAGGTCAGAAGAGAATGGGATGATATATTCAAAATACTAAAAGAAAAAATATCACCAGCTAAGAATACTGTGCCCAGCAAGGCTATCCTTCAGAAATGAAGGAGAAATAGTTTATTTCCCAGCCAAACAAAAACTGTGGGAGTTCACCACATGGCCAACCCTACAAGAAATTTCATGGGAGTCCTGCATCTGGAACCCCAAAAAAGATAGTCATGTAAGAATACACAAGAAAGAATAAAACCCATTAGTGGAAAAATAAATAAATAAATCCAAACAAGAAAGAGAAAGAAACTGTATCTTACCACTTCCAAAAACCGACAAACACCAAAGACAGGCAATAAAAGGGAAAGAAAGAAATGAAAGATATTTAAAACATCCAAATGAAAATCAACAAAATGCCAGAAGTAAGACAACACCTTTTGGTAACAACCCTAAAAGTAAGTGGATTAAATGTCTCACTTAAAAAACACACACTGGCTGATTGGATTAGAAAGCTAGACCTAACTATATGCTATCTACAAATACAGACTGAGAGTGAAGAGATAGAAAAAGATATACCATGCAAGTGGAAATCAAAAATGACCAGGAGTAGCTTTTCTTATACTGGATAAAATAGACTTTAAACCAAAAACTATAACAAGAGAAAAGAAGGACTTATATAATGATAAAAAGATCTATCCAGCAAGAAGACATAATAATCATAAATATATAAGAACACAACATTGGAACACCCAGATGTATAAAGCAAACACTAGTAGACATAAGGAAGGAGTTAGAGCCCAATATGATAATAGTGGCAGACCTGAACACAACTCTGTCAGCAATGGACAGATCATCTAAGCAACAAATCAACAGAGAAACACAGGATTTAAACCACACTTTAGGCCAATTGGATCTAGCAGATGTCTACAGAACTTTTCATCCAACAAACACAGAATATACATTCTTCTCATCAGCATATGGAACATTTCCCAGGACAGGACATAATTTGGATCACAAATCAAACTTCAACAAATTTTTTAAAAATTGAAATAATTGCAAGTATCTTTTCAGACCACAATTCATTAAAATTAGAAATCAATAAGAAATGAAATTCTGGAAACTAAACAAACACATGGAAATTAAAAACATGCTCCTGACTGATCTATGGGTCCAAGAAGATATTAAACAGGAAACCAAAAAATGTTTTTAAACTAATGAAAATAAAGACCCATCATATCAAAAACTGTGGGAAACTGCAAAACCAGTACAACAGGGAATGTTATTGCAATGAACACTTACATCAAAGGATTAGAAAAATTTCAAATAACCTAATGCTACACCTCAAAGATCTAGAAAAACAAGAAAAAATTCAATCCCCAAATTAGTATATGGAAAAAAATAATTAAGATCAGAGCAGAAAGAAATGAAACAAATACCCCAAAACACTAAAATGATCAATGAAGAAAAAGTTGGTATTGCGAGAAGATAAACAAAAAAGACAAACCATTAGCTAGACTAAAAAAGATCCAAATAACAAAAGATAGAATTGAAAAATGAGAGATTGCAATTGGTATCACAGATATACAAAGAATCATTAGAGACTATTATAAACATCTGTACACCAACAAGTTTGAAAACCTGGTGGAAATGGATAAATTTCTGGATAAAGACAAATTACCAAGACTGAACCAAGAAGAAATAGAAAACCTGTACAGACCAATAATGAGCAACAAGATTGAAGTAGTAATCATCAATCGCCCAACAAAGCCCAGGACTCAGTGGTTTTACTGCTGAATTCTACCAAGTCTGTAAAGAGAAATTAATACCAATTATCGTCAGACTATTCCAAAAAATTGAAAGGGAAGCCATTCTTACAAACTCATTCTATGAGGCAAACATTGCCCTGATACCAAAACCAGAAAAAAATACAACAGAAAAAGGAAACAATAGGCAAAAATCCTCAATAAAATATTAGAAAATAGAATACAGCAACACATAAAAAAATTATACACCATGATAAAGTGGGATTCATTCCAGGGATAGAAAGAGGGTCCAATATTTGCAATTCAATAAATGTGATATGCCACATTGACAAAGATCGAGGACAAAAAACATGATTATTATAATAGATGCAGAAAAAACATTTGACAAATTTCAACATTCCATAATGATAAAGACTCTCAGAAAATTAGGTATAGAAGGAAAATATCTCAACAAATAAAAGCCATATATGACAAACCCATCACCAATATTATCCTGAATAGGGAAAGCTTTTGCCTTAAGAACAGGAACAAGACAAGGATTCCCACTCTCACCACTCCTATTTAACATATTATTGGAACTACTGGCCAGAGCAAACAGGCAAGAGAAAGAAAGGGCACCCATATTGGAAAAAGACAAAGTTTAATTGTCCCTGTTTATGGATGACACGATCCTATATATAGAAAAGCCTAAAGACTCTTCAAAAAAACCTCTTAGAATAGAGAAATGATTTCAGTAAAGTTGTAGGATACAAAATCAACAGCTGAAATTCAGTAGCATTTTAATACCCCAACAGCAAACTAGAAAAAAAGAAATCAAGAAAGCTAGCCCATTTACAATAGTAACCAAAAGAATAAAATACCTAGGAATAAATTTAACCTAGGAGGTGAAAAATCTCAAGAACTACAAATTACTGTTGAAGGAAATTAGAGGGCACAAAAATATGGAAAGACATTCTATACTCTTAGATTGGAAGAATTGAGATTGTGAAAATACCCAAAGCAATCTACAGATTCAATGCAATCCCCATCAAAATACCAGTGACATTCTTTACAGAAAATGAAGAAACAGTCCTAACATTCATGTGGAACAACAAAAGTCCTTGAATAAACAAAGCAATCCTCAGCAAAAAAAATATATGTGTGTGTGTGTGTGTGTGTGTGTGTGTGTGTGTGTGTGTGTGTGTGTATATGTGTGAATATACAGAGGTAATGCTTACAAATATATTTTTTACCTCATTATATATAGTATGGTAGTGTTAATATGAATTCTGATTCATGACTCCAGAAAAAAAAAAAGAAAAATCTTAATTTCATAAAAATACCCTACGTATTTTAGTTACTAATACAAAAATTTAGAAAAAAATATGTGTTATTGTATTTTCTCTATACCTATGGTTTTAAGCATTTTTGATTTGTGTATTAAATATACTGTATATCAGAAATGTTTATAACCATAAGTATAGCAAAAAATATGCAAAATGAAATAAATAGATATGTTTGGTTGATTACTCTTTCTACTAGTTGGGTAATTGTACCATTTTCTTGGTTCTTTCATCCCTTGATCTTTTATGTGAAAAACTACTATGAAAGGGCTTTCCAGGATCACCCCCAAGTTTGAATAATGTGATAAAATAACTCACAGGACTTAGCAGTCATTGTACTCACAGTCACAATTTATCACAGTGAAAGGACATAAAGCTAAATTAGCAAAAGAAAAAAGTGCACAGGCATGTACAGAAAAAACAAGCACACTTTTCCAAGAGTCTTTTCCCATTGGAATTTCACAGGACACACTTATTTCATCTACTAATGAATTTTGACAACATGTGCCAGGTGTTGTCTTCCAGGGAAACTCACCTAAGCTTCAGAATCCAGGATTTTTACTGGAGCTTGGTCCTATAGGAAGACAATGTCTGCATCACTGACTGTGGTCACAGAAGCTCTAGTCTCTCAAAGGAAAGCAAGTGTTTATCATAAATCACATTGTTTACAATGAATAGTTGGCAAACTATGGTTTAGAGCCCTGAGTGTGCAAAATACTCTTATAATTTAAAACATTCCAAGAGTTAGATTTTCATGATATGGCCAAGGGCTAATTGTAAAAATAGACCCTTCTTGGAAATGTGCAACTCAGGCCTACTACTGAGTTAGCCCTTTCCTGCACAACTACTAAGGTCATATTTTTAAATATACACATGAAGCAAAAAAAGAAATTATAAATATTAAGTATTATATTTTGCAATCAAAGTCTGTTACTGTTTAATAGATATAACCTAGATATTCTTATTCAGTATCTATATAGTAAATTCTAATAATTCATGGTAGACATGTTATATAAAGTCACTGTGAAGAGCAAATTAATGAATACTGAGCCATTGCTTATAGGGGAAATATAGGGTTAGGTTCCTGTGAGCTGGCCATAACATTTTTGTCAACCAATCAATATACAGCATTATGTGTGCTTCTCTTTAAAGAAACCTTAGTAAATATTTATTGTTAATTTACTAACATTGAAAATTTGACCAACAGCACTATAACTCAGTCCTGATTGAAGCATATCTTTTTCATATATTTTCTTTCTAAGGCATACCACAACTTTCTTGAACTTAGGGGCACTAGATAGCACTTCCATACTATGCTTGTGGACCATTTTAAACAATGAAATCACAAACAAAAAACACAAAAATGCAATAAACATGATACCAAATATACCATGAAAAGGACACTGGTTTACCATAGGAGAGTTAAAAAAAGAAGTCAGAGTGTTGTCTTTTTTGACTTCAGCTGGGGACATGTTTGTTTGGCTAGCACAATTTTTTGTTGCTTTGCGCATAACTGTGATGACCGTGAAAGCATTGTGAGTATTCATTCTGAGGTTACAAATAAGTTTTATGAGCAGGCAAATTCACACATACGGAATCCATGAATAACGTATATTGACTGTATATATATATTTTTTTGTAAATTGGGCATTGTAAACATGCACAGTTATTTCTTACATTTCACTTACATTTAGTCTCTTCTTCTCTGTCTATAAAGTTATTAAAGTTTAATTTACTTAACCCCTTTTCCATAACCTAATAAGCAAACCATTTAGGGACTTAGGAAAGAATGCCTACCTTCTGTTTTGTGGAAAGCCTAAGAAATCAACAAATAATTACCTTTTATCTAGAAAATAATGTAGCACTGCTTTTCAGACCTTTACCTAAAGCAGTGATGGTTAACTAATCACATGAGTAGCATTATCAAAGACCATTGTCCTCTGCCTCAGAGTAAGTACAAATGTTTTTGACATCATTCTTTTTGATGGAGCCAATTGCCTTCCCTAGAGAGACAGTTTCTAATTTAGTAGGTGACAATAAATGATCAGTTTGCTGTTATTTTTTAATTAAATGTTTTATTTTGACAATTTATATAAAAATTTCGAAGATACTGCAGAGAGATTCCACATATCTTTCACCCAGGTTTCCGCCATTGTTGACATCTTACATTACCATGTTATGTTTATCACAACTAAAAAACTGACATTGGTGCATTACTATCAACTAAAATCTTGACTTTATTTAGATTTTACCAAATATGTCTTCTTTCTGTTCCAGGATTCTATCCATCATACAACATTTCATTTAGGTGTGATATCTCACCAGTCTCCTGCAGTCTGTGACTATCTCTCAACCATTCCTTGTTTTGAATTACCTTAAGAGTCTTGAGGAGTACTGTCTAGGTATCTCATAGAATCTTCCCAAGTCTGTGTTTGGCTGATGTATTTTCTTACTTAGGCTGGATTTTGGAAAAGAATATCACAGAAGTGAAGTGTCTTTTTTATCACATCCTGTCAGCGAATACATGATATCCACAAGACAGCACAAGTGGTGTTAAAATCGAAGACTTGACTAAGGTAATGTTTCTTAGGCTTCTCCAATGTAAAATTAATATTTTTCCTTTTCCCTATGCAAGTCTTGGGAGCAAGTGACAAAGTCTAGACGATTCTAAAGGGGTAGGTGGATGGAATTGAGCTCTTCCTTCTGGTAGTATCTATATAAATTATTTGGAATTTTTCTCTAAGAGAGATTTGCCTTTTCTTTCCCATTTAATTATTTATTCAATCAGTTTTACACAATTACATGTATGTGTGACTGTTTGTTTTATATTTTATGTTATCATTCACTACCTCATTAGTTATTTTATTGCTCAAACTGTTCCATCGTGGCCATTGGGAAATCTTTGAGTTTGGCTCCTGTGTTCCTTTGCCTCAGTTAATTTTTATGATTTACTTTCCTCACTAATTAACAGCCTTTACAGACACATCTAAAGGAGGGTGTATGTGTGTTCATATGTGAGTGGAAAGGCAATAGAGGATGATACGGGCCACTCAGCTCCTGGCTGAGACTCCCCAAAATTTGTTACCAGGCACAGGTCTGGCTGCCTGCCCCCTTTCAAAAGCAAATCACTCAAAAGTCAAATGCTGGTGAAAATGGAAGTCAGCTTTTATTCAGGGATACCAGTAACCCGAGGAGTGATATTGCACTAACCTGTCTCTCCAGTAAACCTCAAGGAGAATGGCCAGATTAAAGCCATCTCCCTGGTAAACCTGACGGAGAATCGCCAGGCTAAAGCCAACTCGAAGACTCAGATTTGCTAAGGGTTTTTTAAAGAAGGATTGAGGGAATGGAAGGTGAAAAATGAAAAACAGGAGGGAGGGAGATGTGAACTATGGGAGCTCTGTGCAAGGAGCCAGGTGCAAGGTCTCGCCAGACCCCATCTGGTTTCTGTTCCCATCTTTGCTCTTACATCAGGGTCTGGACAATACATGCTTCCTGGCAAAGTTGTTTCCCTGGCTGGGAAACAACTTTGCATTCATGTAAGTAATTTCATCTTGCTCCATAATCAAGGTTCAAAAATACCAAGTAACCATGGGGAAAAAAATGAACTCACAGAAATGCATGCTAAGAAAAAAAAAACTATCTTTTTAAAATTTGATTACAGCCCATGCCGTTTTAGGTCTCAACTTGGCTTCAGTCCTGCTCGCTGCAACAAGGGGTTACAAATACCTGTTAAATCTGAGCTGGTTGAATAAAAATATCAATTCTAATTAGAGAGAAATTGGAAGTGAGAAATTCTAGAAAAGAAAATTATGCATTTTTTAAGGTAAAAAACATTGACTTTGATAGAAATAAAAGTAATAATCATCTACGGATTTTTTTAAACAACCCACATTATTTTTACTAGATATGTGAAAGAACAATTTACATACCTCTTTGCAATATCATAAAAATGGCATCAGGTAGTTCTTTTATTTGTTTTTTTTTTTTTTTTTTTTTTTTTTTTTTTTTTTTTTAACTCTGCATTATGTTTTAAAACTTTATCCATGCCATTCTGTGGGTTAATCTTTTGTTCCTTTTTACTGCAGAGTATGGGTAATATGGATGCTCCTCAATTTGTTTATCCTTTCACCAGCTGATGCATGTTTGGGTTATTTCCATTTGGGAGCTATTATGAAAAGCACTGCTCTGAGTATTTTCATACAAATCTTTTTAAGGATATTTGTTGTGATTTCTTTTGGGTAAATACCTCAGAGCAAAATTG
>NW_007730370.1:130252-143253 GCF_000696425.1 Galeopterus variegatus
AAAAAAAAATTTCATACCCCTTTTTAAAATTATAAAAAAGGGGTCAGGGTTTTTTTTTTTTTTTTTTTTTTTTTTTTTTTTTTTTTTTTTTTTTTTAACTCTGCATTATGTTTTAAAACTTTATCCATGCCATTCTGTGGGTTAATCTTTTGTTCCTTTTTACTGCAGAGTATGGGTAATATGGATGCTCCTCAATTTGTTTATCCTTTCACCAGCTGATGCATGTTTGGGTTATTTCCATTTGGGAGCTATTATGAAAAGCACTGCTCTGAGTATTTTCATACAAATCTTTTTAAGGATATTTGTTGTGATTTCTTTTGGGTAAATACCTCAGAGCAAAATTGCTGGGAGTATTAGTCTGTTTCTGTTGCTTTTAACAGAATACCCGAAAATGGGTTATATATAAAGAAAATGAAGTTTATTTCTTACAGGTCACAGGCTGGGAAGTCCATGATCCAGGGGGTGCATCTGGTGAGGGCCTTCTTTATGGGAACTCTCTTCAGGGTCCGTGGTGACCAGGGTGTCACATCATAAGAATGGACTGAGCAAGAGAGAGTTAAACTTCTCACTCTCTTTCCTTATAAAGCCACCAGGGCATGCACATTACTCCATCAGTCCATTCACTAGGGCATGGTCCTAGGATCCAATCACATTTTAAAGGGCCCAACTTTCAAATACCGTAATTGGATTTCCCAACCTCTTAACACTGTTACAATGGAGATTAAGTTTCCAATACATGAAGTTTGGGAGCCATATTCAACCCATACCACTGGGTCATATGGAAAATATATATTTAATATTTTGAGGAACTGCCAATTTGAGAAAGAATCTGCACAAGTTTGCATTTCTGCCAGAAGCATGTGATATAAGTTGTTCTGCATTCTCACTGACACTTGGTAATGCCAGTCTTTAATTTTAGCCTTTCAGGTATTATGAGTATAGTGTTATCTCTTTGTTTTAATGTGCATTTTTTCCATGTGCTTACTGTTAGTTCACATTTTCTCTTGTGAACTGTCATGTTAAATATGTTCCTCTTATTTTAATGTTTTATCAGCATTTTCTATTTGTAAGAAAATTTTCAAATAAATATTTACATTTAGAACTCCATTGTTAGATACAGGTTTTACAGATACTTTCTCACAATATGTGGTTGGCTTTTTGTTTTTTAAATTGCATCTTCCAAACAAATGTTTTTAAATTTGATGAAGTACATTTTATCAATGTCTTTCTTTTATGGATTGTACTTTTCTTTCTGTTTAAAATATTTACCTTACCTAGGGTCACAAACTTTTTCTTCTAGTAGTTTAACAGTTGTGGTGCCTACATTAAGATCTATAATCCATTGTATGTATGCATTTGCATTTAATGTTGTGTTAGGTAAAAGTCAAGGTTCACTCTTTTTACAAAGAGGTATCCAGTTTTTCCAGTACCATTTATTGAAAACATTGTTTTTCTCTTATTGAATTATCTAGGCACCTTCGTCAAAAATCAATCAACAGAGTAAGTGTGGGTCTATATCTTGACTCTATTCAATTGCCCTGAGCTATGTGCCTATCCTTTTGCAAACAAGGCATTGTTTTGAGTACTGCATCTTTACAGTAAATCTTGAAATCAAATAGTGTAAATGCTCTAAACTTTTTCTTTATAATTTTTTTTGGCTATTCTAGTTGCCTTGCCTTTCCACATAAATTTTAGAATTAGTATGCCATTTTTTTTCAGAAAGATTTTTACTGTTATAATTTGTACTGAAAGTACATTGCATCTGTAGATCATTGAGGGTAGAATTGTCCTTAATAATCTTGTATCCAGGCTTCATATTTGTGGTTTTAGGGGTAGGGAAAGTTGTCCAGAAGGGTCTAACACATTCTTTACCAAGAGTGGAAGTCCTGTTTCATGTTATTTTAAATGCAGACTTTTCTGAGTTTTAAAGATCCTTTTACAGTTATCTTTCACTGTATTTGGGAAAAAGCATATGAAACACAAACATATAGTCAGGCATCATTTTATCATGTTCTTTGTCAAGTTACTGTTAGTCTTTCTGCTTTATTTCTATTTGTGATACCTGAATGATGCCTGATCTCACAGTTTAAACAGAAACAATGACATGATCTTTATTTTTATGGATAAATTACACAAACTCCAAGCCTCAATTTGATTAAAGGAAGACATTTATGCCTCAATATGGTTCTTTTTCCCTTGGCTATTTCTGGGAATCAACAGAGATCCTTTATATGAATAGTATGTAGTACTAGTCTGGCCAGGAAAAATACTCATATAATACACTCTATATACTTCCTCCTTTGTTAAGGCTTCCTCTTCATCCATCCATTCATCCCATATTTATTGGGAACCTACTCTGTACCAAGCATGGTTCTAAGCAGTTGAGTGGAGCAGTAAACACAATCGGCATAGCCCTTGCTCTTGTAGATTTTGCATTCTAATCAACAGCTGAAGCCAAAAATCCACATCAAGAACACTAACTGATGGCATGCTAATATTATCTCTTGTGAAATCCCAAGTGCTTGTGTCAAGCACTTTGTTTCCTTGCAGATTGCAAGGAGTAGATAATAGGTTTCTATGCTCTACAAACCTATTATCCACAGAGATCCAGAACATTAATGAGTCCTGGCCTGCATAGAGAGAATGACCTTTTTGCATCTCTGCCAGACTATATCTGCTAGGCACTGAAATAGTCCTGCTTATGACCATTCTAATAATTATCTTTTGAACAGTCTTTTGACCTCTGATTCTCAAATCCTTGTCCTTCATCTTATGCTGTCTTCTGTGCAGTGTGCTGAGTTCTGGCTTTTACCACTTAACCACAATTGGTCAAATTCAGTCCAAGAAGTCATACTGAAAGGAAACCACGCCATATACTCAGAGCACAAATTCTGCACTCCACTCCTCTATAGCAGCCAACTGTTTTTCTCCTATCTAAGAGGAAAAGAGATACTCATGTCTAACAATGAATGACAGTTAACATTCTTTGGTTTGGTTTCTGTTGGAAAGAAGGAAGGTGTATTTATTGTAGCTAAATCTGATTTCTTGTTCAAAAAGTCAAGGATATACTGGTACATGAAAATAATTAAATTATTATTGCTCACACTTGACTACACTAAAATATAACATAAGCTTGACACTTTACATGCTTTATTTGTTGAAGGAGAGTTGTATTATTCAGCCAACACCTTCATGAAATTGAGAAATATAGAACAGAACTGTATTTTATTTAATCTGTAAAGGCAGAGAGGGTGTGGCAGCTTAATAACTGAGGAAATAAGATAATCAGGGACAATGTACAGAATATTTTCTTGCTTTGAGGAAGTGCAATTGCAATACTCTTTAGTTATGTTCTGAATGCAAGAGAGCATGGAAGGAAATTACCAGTATAAGTAAGCATTAAGCATATCAAATAAGGTGGAATTATTTCTCTTCATATTTAAATTCTTTTGAGAAACAAATAATACGTCAAGCAACTAGAATTTTTTTCTGTGTCTCTTTATTGTCCCTTTTGGAACTGGGTTTTCCAAGTATGTACCAGTGGAAAGTCAGTCTATTGCTCTTTGCATGCTGGGTTATATTTTATACTCAGGGCAGAGTTTGGAGCATTCTCCCATTTCATTTTAATTTCGTAAGTATGAGATGATATTCTTGGAACATTTCTAATTGTTGCAATTAAAAGATGCATTTTCCCAAGATCCTGATGTTTAGCAGTAGTAGTTGGCTGCATGAAGATGAAGGGAGAGATCGAATACTAAGAATGATTCATTTGACTGCTGCTTTGTCTCATGCTTCAGATGCTTCTGTTTTAAACTCTGTCCACGACTGAAAACTCTCTTGTTTTATTCTCAAAGGCAGCCACTAAAATCTGTACGTATTATTGGGATAGAAGATTTAGAAGACTGGGAAAGTGATCCCTCTGAAGTCTGCTTAAAAACATAACTTACACTCCAGCATGTTCCATAGCAATCGAATTAATCCAATAATTATTTCAGTGCATATTTATTGAGCCACTACTATTACTGCACTGGGTACTAAGCAGGGAGCCAAGCAAAGTTCTTGTCCTCTTTGAGCCTACATTGTAGTGGATGCATAAAGTCAATAAGCAGTTGAATGTATAACTATATAATGAAGTTGTGTACACTTGAGATAACTGTTATTGAAATGTTGCACCTGAGATAACTGTTATTCAGATATAATGGGACTGGCAGTTGATTGCCAGTCTGCCTAGTCCTGTCCTCCGATATGGGCTTGCTAAAATGCTGATCTTCTAAAGAATGGAAGGAGGGTGAGGGGCAAGTTAGGAAGTTACTGCCTTATGATTGTTTGGGACTTTCTTATTTCAGTATATATTTTTGACAATACAGGCTATATCTAAAAATGATGTTTTTCAGCACCCTCACAATAATGTAATTCCTTAATTTTGGGCCGTATTGATTATTATTATTATATTATTATTATTATTATTATCATCATCATCATTATCATTACTACAAGTTTTACTGAATTATACCAGCTGGAGATAATTCTTATGAAGAAAAAGCAGGTAAGAAATTGGAAACAATGAGCCCTTTGAAAAGGTGATATTTGAGCAGACACCTGAAAACCCAAGAAAACAAGTCACATGGATATCTAGGGAGAGTATTTTGAAGGTAGAACTGAGAAGATTTACTAATGAACCTGAGATCCATCACTAAAGGAAGAGAAGAGTTAGGAATAATAACATTTTTAAAAATCTAAGCTATTTTTTTTTATCTTTCAGCAATTTTGGGGGGACAGTTTTAAGTATCTATCAATTGTAACCAACATTAAACTATGTGATTAATACACACAAAATAAGAAAAAAAAAATCTTATTTGAGCATAAAGTGTCTGACCTTGACTTGAGCCTAAAACACTAAGATTGAAAAGCACCAAATTGCCAGAGCACCAATTTCCCCATCATATTTGAAAGGGTGACACCTTGCCATTGTTTGCTTTTTTATACTTAACATTCCTTTAAATGTATAAAATATTATTTAAATTAAGTGAATTATGATAGCATATTTTGAGAATTTCATGATATCTAAAGTCATGCTAGACAAAGTCAGGGACAGGGAAAGATTCCTAGCTTTGAATTTCTCTATTAGCTAATTTAGGAAAGTTCATCCAAAAATTTTAAATGTTGACATCCTGCCAAATACACATAATTGCTAAAATTTTATTTTATTTTTTCTTAAGCTAATTTTAGAGTTTAGTGTTTCAAAACATATGGATTTGAGTTTATGAAGTTGATTTCACTGTTATAATGTGGTACTATATTCTATTCTGTATGTCAGTACTTGTCCATACAATGTACTGTGGACTATAAGATCACTGACCTCCTGAAACATTATCTATTCCTCTTTTGTCTGGGTTCTCCTAACACTTTCTATATATCTCTTGCCATTTTTTTTTTGTACCCAATATCATAGTTAACAAACACACTTGATCTGGATCTTTGTTATTGTAGAAAAATTGATAGTATTCACCTTTTTATTCCTAACCCCCAGATGAATCATTATTATATGGTGGTAAATAGCATAATCTTTTATGCAAGCTAGACTGGGGTACCTATCTTAGTTTTGGCACTTACTGGCCATTATAGTGATTTAGTTTATAAACAACTTTCCCAAGTCTCAATTTTAGTCATGAGTTACATGGGTTTAACAATTACATCTAATATATAAGGTGGTTGTCAAAAATAAATGAGACAATGCTTAAATAAGAATAAAGTCTGGTATGCAATGACTTCTTAATAAATGTCAGCTATTATTACTTGAAAAAAGTTCAATAAATTAATATCTGGTAATTTATTTGAGACAAAGCATATCAAATCTCCATGTTAGTGGAGGAAACAGAAGAGTGGACATGAAATTATTAATTAGAAATTTTGCTACTTAATGGAAGATCTACTTTCGAGTCCATCTCCAATCAGGGCTTTTTTCACTATAGAATTATAGTTTAGTTAGGAGTGAAAAAACTGTTCTATGTGAATATTGGTTCAACTTGTTTTGGTTGTGAGAATTTATGAAATATATTCACTCTCTCTTTCTCAAGGTGTTCTAATCTGTAAAGTACTTCTTTCATGTAGTTGTTTCAATGATTACATTAAATACTTTATAGCAGCCTCAGTGTTCCATCACTCCAACCTTTCCTACAAGGTAAAATTCTCATTGCTGAGGATTGTGCTGGTCTTTTTGTTAGAGAAAAGAGTAAATGCTTTGGAAGGCGTTTTTTCCCCCTCCTCAAATCTCCTTATGAATGTTGCTATGTTTTGAGCTTTTGCATTTATTCCTTCAAGGGGCTATGAATTGCAACAGCTTTACAACCTAAATTAACACAAAGTTTAGTCTGCCACTACATTAAAGTCAGAAAAAGTAAACAGTTCTCCAAGACAAAATGAAGATTGTTCTTTATTTATATAACTCCAGAAGTTTTAAACATACATTTTACTATTTCTATTATACTCATCTAAATTAGGACATTCCAATGGAAAATTATAAGATGATGTTTTTGTAGCACTAATAGCAGCATACTTACATAGAAGAGAAATTCCATAACAGTACATCTGAGATTGAGCATTTTTCAAGATAATTTTATCCATTACAAAACAATAAAATTATCTTTTTTAATTGGTTATGAATATTCATGAGATACAAAGCTGATTGTCACCCTTCACACTCAAGATATGAAGGCCAGGTTCATACTGTCAGCATGTCCATTACCACAAATTGCATTTGTACCCTGTGTCCCCCACCCAATTATCCCCAACCTCCCTCCCCCTCTCCTTTCTACCCCCCACTCCACTTTGTAGCCCAAGGTATGTTCTTACCCTCTGCAAGTCCAATACACCACTGTGGTCTTTCTTTCCTTCCTCTTTCTCTTTTAGCTCCCACTTATGAGTGAGCACATGCGGTATTTATCCCTATGTGCTTTGCTTATTTCACTCAACATAAGTTTCTCCAGTCTCATCCATGTTGTTGCAAATGGGAGAATTTCATTTCAGTAAGACCATAGAAATTCTGCTTCGGTAGACCTGGTGTGGGGCCTATGTATTTGCAATTGTAACAAGCTTCCAAGTAATGCTGATGGTGCTGGTTAGAGCACATTTTGAGTAGCATTGGTGTAAATCCCATTTTCAGAACACAATTCAATTTAACAAAGAAGTAACCAACAAAAGTCCTGAAAACAAAACAAGAATTGAAAATAATCTAAAAAGGTTTCAAAACATCCCTTGAGTTAAAGATTCTTCAATGAATCCAAGAAAATATAATAAAAACACAAGTCAATACCTATGAAATACAGCTGAAGCAATAAACAAAATGTAGTCTTAAAAATTTACATTATTAACAAAAGAAAAAATATGAGTATCTAATATTTTATCTAGGAAAGTAGAAAAAATCTAATAAGCAAATCTAAGAAAAATATAATAAACAAACAATTGAAATGAAAGTAGGACATAATAAAAATAAATATAAAGTAGAACTATGAAATTGGTAAACAAATATAAGAGCTTCTTCAAAAACAATATGTAATAAACTACTTAGCCTCATAAAGGATAAAATGAGAAAACATAAGCATATCATGAGATATGGATATAAAAATGTAGAGATAAGCAGAGATACTTCTATGTCAATAACAAAAAATAGTTATGTAAATGCAATTCCAACTTCTCAGACTGACGTGATATAAAAAATATTAACAAGTCTGTAACCAGAAAAGAGATAAAGAAGTTGATCCAAACGGTATCCCCTTACAATTGACAGACTCTGACAGTGTTGCCAGAGAAAACTCACTATTTTATATGCCCCATGTATAGAAAAACAAGAAACAAGAGCTTTTTTTGTGATTATTGAGCACGAATTTAGAGTGAGAATAGTTTATCTTTTTCTTTAGTCACATTCAGGTGAGCAGGTGTAGGCATGAATCTAACCAGAATGTGGCTTCATCAGGCTATGACAACAATGAACAAGGGCAGTAATGTCCTAGATAAAAACATCTAAAACAGTACCCATCACATGAAATTATGCTCCATAATTATTTACTGAATTAATAGAGAAAATGAATGGATATTTACATGTCATCTGCTATGTCACAAACCTGGTCCTAATACGAATTGAAACAAAACCCCACACAATGTAATTAAAGTTAAGGGAAGAGAAAGATGCCTTCTATCTCTATTTTTATTTTATATTTCTTCCACTTAAAGTAAACAAAATAGCAAATAGAAAATAATACATACTTTTAAAAGGATGAGAAGTTAACATTCTTTTCATATGAATATAATACGAGTGAATATCTTAAAATATAGCAATGTACAAAATTAGTTCAATAAGTTCACTGACAACAACATTTACATGTAAAATAAATATTCTCCACAATGTAAAATCAGAAATATGATGAAAAACACTTTAACAGTTAATATTAACATGAACTATCTCTATAAATTTAATCAGTAATGTTTACTATAATATATAATGAGTATATATAACATTCATAAATTATATAATTTATGAAATTCTATATTTTATAGTCTGTTCATTTGAAAATGCTGGTTCTTAATAAAGTACATTCAATATACTAAATAAATTATAATAACAGTATTTTTAAATTTTGTTTGCATATGTGAACACATAAATTTAGTCAAGAAACTTTAGGGGGAAAAAGTGACATTATGAGTTATTAAAACCTATCGTTGAGTTGAAAACATATCCACACAAAAACCTGCACAGATGTTTATTCCTGCATTATTAATAATTGCCAAAACTCGGAAATAACCAAGATGTCCTACAGTAAGTGGATGGATACATTAGTACAATAAAATATTATACAGCATTAAAAAGAAATGAACTACCATACCATAAGAAAACTGGAGGAAACTTATGAGTAAATGCATATTACTAAATAAAAGAAGGCTATCTGAAAAGGCTACATACGCCATGATTCCAACGACATGATGCACTGGAAAAGGCAAAACTATGGAAACTATGACAAAATCAGTGGTTACCAGAGGCTAAGGGGCAATGAGGGATAAGTAAGCAGAGCACAAAGGATTTTTTTAGGGCAGTGAAACTGTTCTGTATGATACTGTAATGGTGAATACATGTCATTATACACTTGTCCAAACCCATAGAACGTACACCAAGTGTCAATCCTAACATAAACCACAGACTCTGGGCGATAATGACATGTCAATGTATATTTGTCAATTGTAGTAAATGTATCACTCTGGGGGAGGCGGGGAGTGTTGATTATGTGGGAGGCTATGCATGTATGGGATATATGAGGCTATTCAGGGGATATATGGAAAATCGCTGTACCTTATGTTTGAATTTTCTGGGAACCTAAAACTGCTCTAAAAATTAAAGTCCATTAAAAAATGCCTATTGTCAAAGTATTGTAAACAGAATAGCATAATAATAGACTATATAAACAAAATAAAGAATTTAAGAATATACAAATTTTTGTTCACATTGAGCTAACAATGAATTATTTAATAAATGAGGTGGGGACAAATATTTAACTATTTGGGGAAAATAGAAAAACTTGAATTCATACTTGGTGGCTAAAAACCAAAATATATTCTAGATATATAAACAATTAAAATATTTTTTAAAAGTAGGAAAAATAAAACCATTAAACATCAGAAGAAAAGGTGAATAAATACTGATTTAATACCATAATTAAAATTTAATATTTATACTTAATATTTTGGCATTTCTAAGTAAGATATAAATTCCATTTGAACAAATTAAAATTCACAACTAGAGGGATAATAGTTTTGCAATGTGACAAAGGACTAATATTCATAATATGCATGTTATTTTTGCATGTTAAACAGTGAAAAGACAACCTTAAATGTAAAAGTGGAAACTGTGAACACATTTAAATTATCAAAAAATGATAAAATTCAAAACATTAATTTTAATGGGAAAAATAGGACACAAAATAAATTTTATCACTGGGAAATAATACATAATGAAGTAGTGTTTGCTAATATCCAATAGCAATATAAAATATTGTATAAAATACAAATAAAGTATGTCTATATGGGTAATAATGGAAAAAGTGCTAACATACTGGCAAGGGAAAGAGCAATTTTCATAATAAATTATAAATTTATTTTTATAAAAAATTTTGAGTTATGGGCTCATATGCATATATATGTACATACACGTATACTTATAAACAATTTGCTCAGAAAATTTTGAAGAGATAATCATGAAGCAAATTACTGTAAGTTAATGCACAAAAAGATAAAACATATATATTTTAATACCTAAATATGGTAAAACCAGGAAAATGTAAATTTTCAATAAAGATATTTCACAGTCATTCCTTTCAAGCTATCTGTGGCCTCCATATTATGTCTCCTTTCCTCCGCAGTATCCGTCGCATCTTCTGCTTTTGGATTTTAATCCTTATAGATCTGTAGTTCCATTTTATTTTTCTCTTTCATTGTTCTTTTTTCCTTTGTTCCTAAGATGAGCTTGAAAAATTAATTTGATTGCAATTTTTCAGGTGTTTTATTTTTTTAAGCTCATAACTGTTTTCTTTGGTTCACTATGACAGTTTGTGTTTTAGCAGCTTGTAGCTGATGGACATAAAGCTAATTCTGATAACTTAAAAAGAAGATCAAAGCACAATTTTCCAAGCTTTTGAAGAATTAATTAGGTGATAGAGTGTGAAAATAAGACAATTATTATGATTTTTTTTTTTTTTTTTTGCTTTAAAGCTAGAGATAGTTAAGATTGGAATTTTTTGCTTAAATTTGAGCAGGTGAAAAGATCTTTCAATTTATTAATAGATTCATTTGCTGGGTTCTCATCTATAAATCTCAAAAGAAATCCAAGTAATTTTTAAAAGCAGGCATTTTATTATGTTGTCACTAAAGACTGAAACTTAGATAAAGTCTGTAGCAGAGGATAACAATGAACAAGTCATGAAAAAAATGCTTCATTTATACTCTTTAGAGAAATATTTGCTTTAATTTCTAATAGGTAAATAAAATGCATTTTTTATTTTAGAATTAGGATAAATTTCATAATCTATGTTTCAAAGCAGGGAACAAGCCTCAAAATAATTTTCACTTTCCAATTTCTTGTGCACAATGTAAAATTCAAAAATACAGTGGCCTTTCCATGTAAGGAGGTGGAAGCTTAAGAACTACTTAAGAATTGCCCTTGAGCATAAAATTCCAAAGTTTAGATTGTTCCTGAAAATAAATCAAGATGTTTCTAAATTTCATTACCCTCTTTCTTTCTTGCTGCATTCTAATGTCTTTAAGAAAAAATCACTACACAGACCTACCTGAATTATACATACAGAACCTTTCTAGGATTGATTTTAGTGATTTTTTTTTTATGAAGCTCATTCTCAAGAACCAAGCTGTTTACACATATTCTATTACTGATTTTTTTTTTTTCCCTACACTTTGAGAAACTGCCTCTTTAATAACTAACTTCTGGAAATCAACAAAGATCCACATATATAATTTGAGAAAGTGATTTTTTCAGTTAAGAAACCGTCATTGGGTAGATGGAAAGAAGATCTGGTAAACTCATTGACTTTTAATTCTTTTTTAAAAATGAATATTCATGAGATACAAAGCTAATCCCCCCCCCCATGCCTATGGTGTGAGGGCCACATTCATACTTGCAGCATACCCATTACCACAAATTACTTTTGTACCCATGCCCCCCACCCAATTATCCCTACCTCACTCCCCATCCCCTTCCCCCCACACACAACACTTTGTAGCCCTAGGAAATTTCCCTCCCTCTGTAAGACCAATGCAATACGGTGGTGTTTCTTTTCTTCCTTTTCTTTCTCTCTTAGCTTCCACGTATGAGTGAGCACATGCAGTATTTATCCCTCTGTGCTTTGCTTATTTCACTCAACATAAGTTTTTCCAGGTTCATCCATGTTGTTGCAAACAAGAGTATTTCCTTTTTTATGGCAGAGTAGTATTCCATGGTGTATATATACCACAGTTTCCTTATCCAATCATTCAACAATGAAACCTGTAGCTCTTTTTCTGATAACTTTGTTCACATTGAAGGCAATTAATATTTAAAATTTCCTGTTTATTTATGCATTTCTCTCGTAAGAATATATGGTTCACTTGACAGTGGTATTATATAACTAAAATCCAATTCACAGCATTAAAATAAATATTGAAACCAGTTGAGAGATAAAATTTACAGGATACTTATCTAATGGATATTTACTTCCCAAATCAGTTAATAAAAAAGTGACTTTACAGCCAGGAGAATGCCCCAGTTTAAGAAAAAAAGAAAAGAAACAAACAAACAAAAAAAGAAACTGGGAAAAAAAGGGAGAAGGCATGAGGCTGGGATAGTGGAGCAGCACTTTTGGGGACGGTAGTGGCAGCAGGATCAGAACAGAGGAAGGGTACGTTGAGCTCTACACGTCACAGAAACAGGATATATTTATTTGTAAAATAAATTTATAAACTTATTTTTTATAAAAATGTGTGAGTTTATATCTGTAAGAATTCATGTGTATATGTCTAAACAACTTACTTAGAAGAAAGGTGGAAAATCTAGACAAGTGAATGTTTTCTCATAGCTTTAAAATAAATTTTGGAATTCAGTTGTATTTTCAGATATCAGATTTCATTGCACATGGATTTATGAAAGGTTTTGTATTTTGGCTAAGATTATACTCACCTTGGAAATCTCAGTGTTGGGATATCTGCTACTTTGTGCAGATGGAGAATGTCTGCCTTCCCAGGCTTAGTCACTTTTCTTTCCTTCCTCGTTTCCTTCGCTCTCTTTCCAAGACAGTGAATGGTCAATAGCTCTCTGTCTGTTCCAATCCCATCACCTGTTCCAGAATCCAGAAATGCTGCTTTACTAGCCTCAGCCTGCCTTTTCTCTTTTTCTGTTTTGGTGGTTTGGTATTTTTTTGTTGCTGTTGTTATTTTTTTAATTCATTATTTGTTTGTTTGTTTGTTTG
>NW_007730370.1:143674-145406 GCF_000696425.1 Galeopterus variegatus
AGTGAATGGTCAATAGCTCTCTGTCTGTTCCAATCCCATCACCTGTTCCAGAATCCAGAAATCCTGCTTTACTAGCCTCAGCCTGCCTTTTCTCTTTTTCTGTTTTGGTGGTTTGGTATTTTTTTGTTGCTGTTGTTATTTTTTTAATTCATTATTTGTTTGTTTGTTTGTTTCTAAATTGGGGTGTTGCCCTAGCTCTGGACATTAATTATTTTACTGAGGAATTTGGGAAATGAATATCTGTAAGATAGGAACTCTGTCAATGAGGGCAAACTCAGTCCCCGAGGGAGACAGTTATGCCAATAAATAATTAAACTCTAGTGACACAGGAATGGCATGTGAAAAATGGTGTGAAAGTCAGCAGATAGGACAGCTTGAAAAGACCTCATAATGGATAGATAAGAAGCATTTAGTGTGGGCAAGAGAGGGAACACTAGTACAACTGGGAAAAAAGACAATTTTCTCTATAGGATTCTTGGGTGAAACAACAGGCAATAATAAATAGCTGATTTGTGTTTTTGGTAATGCACTTGAAGAAGATTCCTTATAGTGTAATATGCTGGAGAGAAGTAGGGGAAAATAAGATTGGAGAAAGTCTGGGGAGAATGGAAACTGTATGTATACATACAGAGGGGGAATTACTATTTATATATAAGAGTGGGAATAATTATATAGAAACATAATTATACATGTTTGTGAGGTTGAATGTCAATGCCTGTATGCAATACGTGATACTCAAGACAATTAATATATTCTGGCTAGCTCACAATAAATACATTGCATAATGATAAATTAGTAAGTATTCAGATTTGAGCATCACATATTGTACACAGTTACTGATATTCAACGCTGAACTCCCCCAGATAAGTGCAATCGATCATGTTTCATTAAAAAAAAAATAAAGTTTTGATACTGCAAAGAAAGAAAAGAAAACAATGAGTATATTCATCATTATAAAACATAATCATTTTTTGTGTCCCTTAACCAATTTCTCACTAATCCCCTTCCCCACTTTCCCACCTCCGGTAAACACAGTTCTGTTCTCTCCTTTTGAAAGTTCAATTTATTACTGTGATTGTATATATTTTTTTATTCATTTGCTTTTTTGTAGCTCTGACTCATGAGTGAGGACATGTGGTATTTCTCTTTCTGTGTCTGGCATGTTTAACTTAATGTAATTTTCTCTAAGCTCATTCATGTTGCTGCAAATGGCAGAAATTCATTCTTTTTTTATGGCTAGGTAGTATTCCACTGTATGTATATAGCACATTTTCCTTATTTAGTCATTCACTGATAGGCATTTAGTTTGGTTCCAACTTGTGGCTGTTGTTAATAGAGCTATGATAAACATAGGAGTGCAGGGACCCCTTTGACGTGATGATTTCCATTCCTTTGGATGTATACCCAGCAGTAGGATTGCAGGATCGTATGGCGGTTCTATCTATAATAGTTTGAGAAAACACCATACTGTTATCCATAATGACTGCTCTAATCTACAGTCCCACCTACAGTGCAGGATGGTTCTACTTTCTCTGCATCCTCACCAGGATTTGTTATTCTCTGTCTTTTTGATAATAGCCAGTCAAGCTGGGGTGAGAGGATATCTCAACATGGTTTTGATTTGCATTTCCCAGATAGTGATTTTGAGCATTTTTTCACGTGCCTGTTGGCCTTTTGTATATCTTCCTCTGAGAAATGTCTCTTCAGCTCTTTTGCCCATTTTTAAAATTGG
>NW_007730370.1:145827-177615 GCF_000696425.1 Galeopterus variegatus
GGTTACTTGTTTTTTCACTGTTAAATTGTTTGAACAAATTCAGTAAAGTTGCAGGATAAAAACTCAACACACAAAAATCAGTAGCATATTTATACTCCAACCATGAAGTAGCAGAAAATAATCAAGAAAGCAAGCCCATTAACAACAGCCAGCAAAAAAATAAAATACCTTGGAATAAATGTAACCAAGGAAGTGAAAGATCTGTACAACGAGAGCTACACATCACTACCAAAGGAAATTAAAGACGACACAAAAAGATAGGACATTCCATGCTCTTGGATTGGAAGAATTAACATTGTGAAAATATCTATACTACTCAAAGTGACCTATCGATTCAATGCAATCCCCATCAAAATGCCAATGACATTCTTTATAGAAATAGGGGGAAAAATAAAATAAAATAAACCCTAACACTCATATGGAGCAACAAAAGACCCTGAATAGCCAAAGCAATTCTGAGCAAAAAAAATAAAGCTGGAGGCATTAAACCACTTCACTTCAAATTTTACTACAAAGCTGTAGTAACAAAAACAGCATGATACCCGTGTAAAAACAGACACATGAACTAATGGAACAGAATAGAGAACCCAGAGAGCAACCCACAAACTTAACAGCCAGCTGATCTTCAACAAAATCAACAAGAACATAAATTGGAGAAAAGCCTGCCTCTTCAATAAATGGTACTGAGAAAACTGGATATCCATGTGTTGAAGAATGAAACCAGACCTGTACCTCTTGCTATATACCAAAATCAACTCAAAATGGATTAAAGACTTAAATATAACACCCCAAACTATAAAACCCCTAGAATAAACATAGAGGAAACACTTCATGATGTAGAACTGAGCAAAGACTTTATGAATAAGACCTCAATAGCACAGGCAACAAAAGAAAATATAAACAAATGAGATCGATTATATCAAACTAAAAATAGTCTGCACATCAAAAGACACAATCACGGAGTGAAAATACAACCTACAGAATGGGAGAAAATATTTGCAAACTATGCATCTGGCAAACAATTTATATCCAAAATATACACGGAACCCTTATGTTTTTTACTGGGCAATCTCAATTCTTCCCTATTTCTTTCATAGTCTTCTTTATGTGAATGATTTTGAAATCAGTATTTGCATTCCGGATACTCTTCTTGAGTAAGCCCGTGCTCTCCATTTTAATTCTCCCTTATCCCGTTTTATTCTAATCCTAGCTGTACAATACAGATAATTCATTTAATAATTTGATACCCATTTCCTCATCTGCAAAAAGGTACTTACTACCTCATAAGTTTTTTATGAGAATTTAGCTAGTCAATAGGTACTTAAAGGCTGTTTAATTTATAGTGATTCCTTAACAAATGATTATTGTTATATTATTATTATTTACCAGGCATTATAACATGATATTTCACCCTCCTCCAATTAGATATTAAAGTCCTTGAATACATGGATTAACTTTATATCATTCATGAATTTTAACATAGAAATTAAGCCAAAATAGAGATTTGAAAAATTATTGATAAGCTTTATTTACGTTAATTAACCTGACTCTAGTGTAGTTTGATTTTTATTTTTCATACGTGGTATATTTTTCAAGTTGTTTTCATCATTTTGTCAATGTTAATAGCTTACCTTATTATGTGATAGGTGACATAGTTATCTCTATAAATATTTTAATATTGTATAACCACCCATTAAACAATGAGCTCCAAAGGGCAAATATTCTAGAAGTCACCATCATACAACCACTGTCTAGCGCAATGTGAGCTCACAAGAGGTATACAATAAAGTTATACATTGAAGATCATTCAGTGAGTGACACTGATATTGCAAAAGCAATGACAAGTCGTTGGTTTTTACCCCAGGAAATATAAGGTGTCTGATTAGTAGATATTAGAATTTCCTTGTAGTACATTTTATTCTGAAGATTAAATACCATTGAATTTTGGGGATTTTTCATTGTTTTAATTTTACGTTCACTTGAGGAAAGGTGCTTTGACAAACTGTTCTGTGTATAAGATAACAAATCAATGTCAGAAAGAGAATTATTTTTTGGTGATTTACCGCCTGTATATAGAAATGCTTCTGGTAGCCATGGGCCAACACTCAAGGCAATGGGATGCTGTATAGTAAATCTGTGCACTTGAGCAGTGCTTAAGTTTGTATCTCTGACATATGGGGAATGACATACTTGTAATTCTTTCTAGACTCACCTCTTTTTCCTACAGAAGTTGTTTCTAACTCTGAGTGCACATTAGGATCACCTGGGGAGCTTTCAAATTAAATAAGAATGGAAGAAAGGGGCTGGTACTGGATCACTAGCAGAGCTTTTAAAACCTTAGTTACAGCCAGGTCTGAGACTCACGGCACTACACACTAGTATCCTCTCCTCCTAACCCCCAGTGCAATACACCTGTGCAGGTACTACCTGTGTCTTTTACACAGTTGTCCTGGGAACTCGCCTTAATTGTTAAATAGGTCCCACAATAAACAAACCCATACAAAATCAATTCTAAGAGGAAGGAATTCTGCCTCCATACCATTCTGGCCTTAAGATAGCAACATCACTTCTTCCCTGGGTCTCCAGCCTGTTGGTTTGCCCTGCAGATTTCGGACTTGCCAGCCCTCATAATTGCATGAGTCAGTTCCTTAAAATAAATGTGTATGTGTACATGCATTCTATTGTTTCTGTTTTCCGTTTCTGTGGTGAATTCTGACTAATACATAGGCTTTACTTTTAAATCTCAGAGCCCATTTACAAATGGCCAAACTAAAGCCTGAGAAGATTAAATAGCTTGTCCAAGATCACACAGCTAATTAAAGACCCTGTGAGTTGTTTGAACCTACGTTTTTCTGACTCTGAAGACAGATCTTTATTCATAACCCTTAATGGTCACTGAGAGCGTTCAGGAAGCAATATGTGAGATGGTACAGTATGAACATAAGCAGAATTGTGTTCTAAGATGTGATGAAAGTGAATGTGCTCTCTAGTGCTCAGTCTCACCATAGAGTTTAAATTTTCCCCAGGCACTATTCTAGAGCTACAGACCCTTGGATGTATCCTTCCTTATAGAAAATGCTATGCTTTTTTTTTTTTTTGCAGTTTTGACAATAGCACATTAATTATCCCTAATACCGATTTGAAAATTGTGAAAAACCCAAGGGTAGGCATAATAAGGGTTGAAATGAAATAAAACGCAAGTACAAAATGACTACCTTGAGACAAATGGAATTTCTATGATCAGTTTCTTCCAATATATGCATGCTTATATATACGTTTTACACCTAGTTGCAGTTTTAGGCCATTTTTAAAGCTTTTGAACCAACAAAAACCTGCTCTGTGTTTAGCCGCCTGTGGAGTAGAGGTGGTAATCTCTTCTTTCACAGACAAATGCAGTGCACTGTGAGCCCTAAATTCCCGTAGGTGGACCCAGGCCATCATCCTTGCCATCTGTTGTCCAGGTGCTCTGGGGCACCTGCCTTTCTTCTATTTTTTCCTCACTATTTTACCCATTGTTCTCACACAGACTGTCATTTCCATTTTTATTAAATTGCAAAATAACAATAAATACCTAAATAGCTCCTTAGAGGCAGAAATTCTTCATCATGAAAGTATTGTATCTTGATACATCCTTATGAGTTTTCTCAGCATCATTGTTTTGCTGCATGTTTATAAATACATACATGTTTTGCAATTAATTATAAAGCTATAAAGAGAGTCTCCTAGTTGAAGCTGTTGACTGCAGGCTTGCTCCTTGCCCGTTTCTTAAAAACTTAAAAAAGTAAAAGTGCTCCCTTCATTAAAAATAAGTTGATAAAGTAAGGGTAATATGAGGATTGCAGCATTTATATTCTAGTCTTTACTTAGATTTCTGAATGAGATGAAAACATATTTTTGCACATACACAGAAAAGGAATGGCTCTCATACTTTTCTACACATTTCTTCTAGGAAATTTTGAGTAATCCCTTTAATACACTTAGTGATTCACATACTTCAGTGGAACAGTGATGCTTTGTCTGTTTTGTGTTGCTATAACAGAAATACCTGAGACTGGATAATTAAGGAAAAGAGGTTTATTTGGCTTATGATTCTGGGACAGCTGCATCTGGCATGGGCCTCAGGCTGCTTCTACTCATGGTGGAAAAGTGGCAGGGAGCCGGCCAGCGGATACAAGCAGATCACATGGCGAGAGAGAGGAAGCGAGAGAGAGAGAGGAGGTGCCAGGGTCCTTTAAACAATCAGCTCCCGTGGGAACTAATAGAGGGAGAACTCACTCATTTATCCCCCCCACCCCCAGAGCATTAATCCATTCATGAGGGATCCGCCCCCATGACTTGGTCACTTTCCAACACTGCCACATTGGGGATCAAAATTCCACATGAGTTTTGGAGGGGACAACATGCCCAAACTCCATCATGCTTTAACAAAACAATGTAAATTGATCCAGCCTCCAATAGGGAGTCTCCTGTTTACATTGCAGTCCTCCCACTCTTTCTCATTTGAAGCAGGCCAGAATATATACTAGAATGGAATAAAATATCTACAGGGTGATACACATTTTGAGAGATTTCTTATCAGTATAAGTCTCCTCATTCTAGAATACAGAATTAAAAGTCTGAGTAACTTGCTTTATTTACATTGTTCTAATCCCACTCAATCTAAAAGTATTGACTTGTTCTTCAGGTCATTCACTTTTTGCTCTTTGCTACTGGAAGAGATTTCTTATCAGTATAAGTCTCCTCATTCTAGAATACAGAATTAAAAGTCTGAGTAACTTGCTTTATTTACATTGTTCTAATCCTACTCAATCTAAAAGTATTGACTTGTTCTTCAGGTCATTCACTTTTTGCTCTTTGCTACTGGATTCTGATCTTTTCTATATTTTATTTTCTCATTGCATTGACCCAGTTGTTTACTAGTCTTTGCTCACAGGCAGACAGATTGAAGAAGCAGATGTGCAGTCAGGATTTTGCCTCAGATCAACATATACTGCATAAAACACCCATGCACAATCAGAATAAAGGCAGAATCACCTACAAATTTCTCTTTAATTAAAACAAGTTCATATTAGAAGAAAATAGCACAGACTTTGTATCACTTCTGATTTTAGAAATATTATAGTTTTAGCACACTCTATATGCTTTTCATTTACTACAGTTGGCAAACTCAGCAACTTTAAACACTGATTAAATTTGCAGAAGTCTAGGAAAAAGAACAAATATACAGTTGAAACCAGACTTTATACTAATAACACAAAATTGCAGATGTAATTGAGCCTGATCTAATGTTACAAAAGTAATGTTGGGGTTAAGACTGAATAGGTACGATACATTCAGTATCATGGCTTTCTNAAATACATACATGTTTTGCAATTAATTATAAAGCTATAAAGAGAGTCTCCTAGTTGAAGCTGTTGACTGCAGGCTTGCTCCTTGCCCGTTTCTTAAAAACTTAAAAAAGTAAAAGTGCTCCCTTCATTAAAAATAAGTTGATAAAGTAAGGGTAATATGAGGATTGCAGCATTTATATTCTAGTCTTTACTTAGATTTCTGAATGAGATGAAAACATATTTTTGCACATACACAGAAAAGGAATGGCTCTCATACTTTTCTACACATTTCTTCTAGGAAATTTTGAGTAATCCCTTTAATACACTTAGTGATTCACATACTTCAGTGGAACAGTGATGCTTTGTCTGTTTTGTGTTGCTATAACAGAAATACCTGAGACTGGATAATTAAGGAAAAGAGGTTTATTTGGCTTATGATTCTGGGACAGCTGCATCTGGCATGGGCCTCAGGCTGCTTCTACTCATGGTGGAAAAGTGGCAGGGAGCCGGCCAGCGGATACAAGCAGATCACATGGCGAGAGAGAGGAAGCGAGAGAGAGAGAGGAGGTGCCAGGGTCCTTTAAACAATCAGCTCCCGTGGGAACTAATAGAGGGAGAACTCACTCATTTATCCCCCCCACCCCCAGAGCATTAATCCATTCATGAGGTGCACTGTAGCAGTGCGCCACCGGGCCGGCCCTCAACCACCTTGAAGTAAGAACTGAGGGCAAGTTGTAATCCAAATTTGGACATATAAATAATCACAGCCTAAAGATATGAACACATATGTCACAAATTATTACATGAATTAGTTGCATTTGAAAATAATATAAAACTCTATAAAAGAATATGTATTTTATGGACATAAGAGTGCATTATTGTCATCAATTAGTAAGAATGGTTTTACCTGTGGGACTGAATCTACGTAAGCCAAAATCTGTTTACCCTTGTCTCACAGATTAAAAATAAAAAGCCATGTCTTCTTCATAGCCACAATGATGGTAGTCTTGGCCATTAATGAAAGCGGCTGAATTTTCTAAAGTTGGCAGTGGCATAGTAAATGGTGTTTTTATTGTAAGATAGTGAATGTTAAGGTAGAGACAGACAGCAATATTATTTGAGATGATGTTATAATCACAATATAATTTTGATCACATCTTTGGCACTGTCTGATATGTTTTTTGTTATATGTATAAGTGAGAACTAAAACACACTGAAAAACAAGTCCTAGAAGACATTGAAAATAAGTATTGAGGTATTGTGTTATCATAATAAAAATTAGAAAATGTCAGTTATTACCCTTAATGGCATCCTATAAAATAAATAAAAAACTAAAAACTTGATGTTATATTTGGGGTGTTTTGTGAATAAGATACCTGTGTATCAATGTTAATTGCATATGTTTTAAAAATGCATCACAGAAGACAGTTAAGAATAATATCAACATCATGTGTCTCCTAAATTCATACATATTAGGACAATATACATTACTTCCTACAAAATATTCTTTCCTCAAATAATTAAATTTATATTTAATCAAGTCCCTAAATCTAACAATACTTTAAATGGTTTTGGGGATAGAGAAATATTTTACAACATGGTGATATGAAAGCCTTCCTGGCTGAAACAGAGAAATAGAGACTGTATTTACCTTCCTGCCTGGAACAGTCAAATTACTGCATAAGGAGAGTCTCTAGACAATGGTGCAAGGAGGAGAAACCCAAGCAGAGCGGAGCAGACTTCCTGAGTACAAAGCCGGTGCATTTCAAGATACATAGATTTCACAGGGAAGAGTAATTAAGAAGAGAGAGCTACACAGACAGAAAACTCCAGAGATCTCCAGGGAACCACTTCAAGTATCCAGTTGAGTACTGATCAATGTGTATAACTGAGGAAGCTACCTGAAGTTTGGAAGAAATTGTGTTTGGCAGTCACTCAGGGCTGAGAACAATGCCTGTTCATATAAAGCACACTGGAAACCTGTGTGTATAACTGAGGAAGCTACCTGAAGTTTGGAAGAAATAGTGTTTGGCAGTCACTCAGGGCTGAGAACAATGCCTGTTCATATAAAGCACACTGGAAACCTTAAGATTCAGGTGGCTTTGGGTAGAATACACAGTAGGAAATTATTTAGCCTAGATGAGCACTGCATGGGTCCTACCTACCAAATGTTAATATCAATATCTGAAAGTACCGAACTTTCCAAATAACTGAATAATGTTTCAGAACAAAGCTCAAGAATATTTATTAGGATACAAAAATACCCAGTACTGAATAAGATATAATTTACAATGCTTGGCATTAAACCAAAGGTAGGCATGCAAAGATGCAGAAAAACATGACCCATAGTGAGGTGATACATCACATAATTAATATCAGCCCAGGGCTAGAACAGATGTTAGAATTAGAAAACATATATATTAAAAAGTTATTATAAATTTATTAAGTATGTTCAAAAAGTTAAGAAGAGATACTGAATATATAAAAATGGATCAGGTTGAGTTTCTAGATGTGAAAACCGAAATGTGTCAGTTGAAAGATACAAAGACTGGGATTAACAGCAGATTAGATGCAGTCAAAGAAAAGATTAATGAACTGATGACAATCAATAGAACGTATCCAAAATGAAACACATAATTCTTGAAGCAGAGACCTACAGTGGCTTTCTCCACTTCCTTCCTTTGTTAAATTTTAACTAACTCTAATCTAGTCCCTATGACTCCATTAAATGTACTTACATAATGTCATCTGTACCTTTCTTATTTTAGCCATCACTGTACATCACTTTTTCTACTGCACTTGAAAAATGATATCATTACATTCCCTTTAGAAACAATCTCTTCTTTTCTCTACAAATGGCACCATTTCTACTTTCACCTCTGTAACATTCTTTTGTTTGCTTTTTTAGCTCTTACTTTCTTTACGTTGCACAATTACTAGTGTTCAGTCTGTTCTGGCTTTTCTTCTCATGACCCATGTCCTCTCTGGACTACTTTATCCATTTTCACGGTTGCAGTTACCATTCACATGTCTATGATCTCCAAGTCATTTCTTCTGTGTAAGTCTCCTTCCTCTTCTGCAGTCTCATATTTCCAATTGAAGTTTGGACATAGCCACTTGTATAGCCACTTAACCACATTAAAATAAACATGTTCACATTTTAACTCATAGTCTTCCTATGTCTCTCAGATTTCTTAAAGTCACCAACTCCAACCATTTGCTCAAACTAAACCTTAAATTTATTTCTCTCTTTCAGCTAGTCACTGAGTCCCTCTAGGCAACCAATTGAGTATCTTTTCAATTTCTGAACTCTCCATCCCTGTAACCACTACCAATGATGAGGCTCATGGCCACAATTTTTAATTGCTATCCCATTTCTGGTTTTGCATTGTTTCAGTCTCTTTGTTCCACTGCAGTCTTGCTTGCACAAATTCCAGTGAGACATGACACTTTTCTGATTAAAAGTACTCAAATATTCATTTTTCTCTAGGTAAAATTCAAAATACATACAAAGTTTAAGAAGTCATTAATTACTGACCTTTGTTCAATGCTCCAAACCTCAGTTTTTTCCTAAGAAGATTTTGCAGGTTTGTTTCCTTGACTCCCAGGGCACTCAGCTACTAATTGCCTCTCTATTCACCTAAGGTTCATTGGAATTAAAAACAAAAACCAATCTTGCCTTAACACTGCTCTCTTGTACTCATGTGTGTATCCTACGACCAACGATTTTGGATTCTCATCCTGCAAGAGTAAAGGGCATCATTATATAGCTGTCCTCAAATAATATTTCTGCATTCAAAATTGAATAGCTAGTGTACAGTAGAAACAAAACTAGGTAAACTCTTTCATCATATCATTAGTACGTGTTTTGTATTATATTCAAATCTTCAGCAGAATTTACAAGTTATATAGCTGTCCTCAAATAATATTTCTGCATTCAAAATTGAATAGCTAGTGTACAGTAGAAACAAAACTAGGTAAACCCTTTCATCATATCATTAGTACGTGTTTTGTATTATATTCAAATCTTCAGCAGAATTTACAAGTTGGGTTTATATATGGTTTTATGAGCTCTAGGTATGTTACATTTAAAAGATAAAATATATTTAGAGATTAATGATATTAAAATATTTAGGGTTTGTAATCAAACCATTTAAAAGTTTACTTTATACATGATCCCTTTAAACTCACCTAACGTTAGGAAACAAATATGGGGAATTCAGTTTTTTTTAAGGACCAGAAAATTTCTAAAACATTTACAATGAACCAATACATATTATTATCTAACCTGTTTAAAGTGGTATATGCCTCTGTATATGCATGCTCAAAGTTTTCTATTCTCACTTAGGGTACTAGATCACCAAAAATATAACAAAGCAGTGCATTTTTAGAAAGTTTTTAGGCTTTTTCATCTAAAAGATAGTTTGCTATTTTATAAATACTAACCTAAAACTAGTTATTTAGGTGATTTATTAATATAATGACATGGTGACATTTAGTAATAAACTCCAAATGTAATTTTTACTTTGATAATGAATTATAGGAAATACATTTCATTTGAATAACTGATAGATTAATTTCAAAATCATTGTATTATATTCTTCAGTGATATAATCTTGGTATCAAAATAATGATAAATAGCAAACCACAAAGACCATTTGTGTGACAGCTCAATAACTAGGACTATTCAGCACTCAGAAGTTATTTTGTTTCTTTATTATCTTATTTACAAGTGAATGGGGACAACATAGATTCTGTTTTAATGAAGGTAGATGGCAAACAAATAGCAAATCCTATTACATGTATTTAAGGACTCTAAAGTAGTTTAACACCTCTATCAGATACAGATAGGCCAGTTCCAGTTCCTGAACATGCCCTAGCAATGTCTTCGCATAATCAGGTTTTTGAACTTCTTAATATTTTTAAAATCTGTACTATATTATTATTATTTTTTCTCATTCTAAATAAATATTCACTTTCATATCCAATTTGGTTTTCATAGCTTTATACTGTTTTATTTAAAGAGAATCTCTCAAGTTGTGAACAGTTTAGATTCCCCAAACCTGAATTTACTCCTGATGATGTATGTGAATTCTGTGGCAGATACTGCTATTCAGCTATTACCTTTTCTTCCTTCTTCCTAACTAAAAGAATCCTGATTTTATGCAGAAGTGAAATACATTTTGTTAAATCTACATTATTTCCCTTCATTGCTGCTACAGGTAGAAATATAACACAAGTTTGGCCCCAAAATCCAACCATTAGTTTTTTACAAATCCTAGAAAGTCAAGATATAAAAGCAATTTTGTCTTTCTTGTTATTGTCTGTAGCTGGCAGTAGGAGACAATAGATGAAGCAGATGTCTGGTGCCCATGAGGCAACCATGAGAATGAAAGGTGCATACTAAGGAAAACTCGAGGGAATTGAGAAAATTGATGAGCCACTCCACCTACGTTCTTTACCTCCAGGCTTCTTATGATGTGAATAAATAAATAAATGTCCATTTGCTTAAGTGTAGTTGGATTTGTTACACACAATCAAATGAAATACTAGTCTGGTACAAACTGCTACTTAACTTCTTTATTTCTCTTTTCTGCACCTTTCAGATTTCCATTGATTTGACAGAATCAATTTAATGCAGGGGTTTTAATGCCACACATTCAAGCAAACTTATGCTAATTTAATGCAGAATACAAATAGAAGGTAAATACAAAATTTGGTTCTGTCCCCTTACTACCTTGAAAGGAAAATATTTTGACTTTAGAAAATAATACAACATATTGGTGGACTTCTTTGCCTGCGAAGTATGGAATATTCAAAGAGTCAAGGTTAACATCCAAACTTATGGTAATGTCAGATAGGTTGCATAGGGCATATACATTAGACAAGAACCATAACATTTGGCTCAAATATTTTGTCCTGGAATGCTTTAACAGTATTAAGAGTGTAAGAGGGACAGGAGATATTTTAAAAATCTTCCCCATGAATAAAACTGTGTAAAACTGAAATTAATGCAAAAAGAATGTTGGTGCCATATAGGTCAGCTTAATATACATGGACATAACAGCTGAAGTTTTTGCAAATATAAGATTTAATTCTTAATAATTGTACACATGAGCAGATAAAATCAATTTTAGGAAGGGGAAGAAAGACCCTGAAAGCCCCATATTTCTTCTCAGTACATTAACAAGTACTGATAAAAAAATATGTTAACTATTGGGAAACATTGGCACGGAGTTTGGACAAAGGCCCAACTATGATCAATCTGGCATAGCTAAGAAAGGCAACCAAATTTTGAAGAGAAAAATCTGGAAGATATAGTTAAGAAGTTAAGTAATAGAATCAGTTTCTATAAATATATTGACATGTACCTATTGATTGGTGGAGTTTGGACAAAGGCCCAACTATGATCAATCTGGCATAGCTAAGAAAGGCAACCAAATTTTGAAGAGAAAAATCTGGAAGATATAATTAAGAAGTTAAGTAATAGAATCAGTTTCTATAAATATATTGACATGTACCTATTGATTGGTGAAATCCAGAGAAATGAAATGGATAAAAAATTATTGAAACCTGCACTTGGGTTAAAAAAACAAGCACAATGATAACAAGAGGGAATCAATCAGTCAAAAAATTAAGCAATCAATCAAAAAATCAATTGAAAAACACCATGTGAACAAAAAAACCCCATAAAATTACAAATCATTATAATTTGGAGACTGTGAGTTAAAGGCAGTGAATTCAGAAAACACTTGAAGGTTCAGTAGGCTGCCAGCTCCATTGGAATCATCAGCATCAGGACTCTGAAAAAAAAAATCTAATGTGTATATACGCTCTAGGGCTGATTTCACAAAAGAATAAGAGGAATTCTCTAATCCAGTTGTTCTCAAAGTTTCATCCCCAGATAAACATCATCATTACCATCTGAGAACTTACTAGGTATACAAATTATTGCTGCTACCTAGGAAGGGTTCCATTCATCAATATTTTTCACAAGATCCAAAGTTGTGTCAGAATCAGGTGGTTTCTTAAAGGCTCTTTGAGAAATGAAAGGAAATGAATGAATTATCTAAGGAAGTAACACGTTTTCATCTCTAACAACTGAGGGTGAAAAATTCCTTGAATTTCTATGCAGAAAAGAGGTTTAAGCCCTGTCTCTAAGATCCACTGCTATGCTGAGGTTTTACGACTTGATGTTGAATTAAGATTTCATATAGTTTGTTCAATAAATAACTTGCTCTCTTGACTGATGATCAAATCAATCAAAATAGCAGATTTGCAGAGTTGAGTAAGCAGGTTTTTAACTGACTGATGATGTTTTTGACTGATTTGGTCCAGTGGCAAATAGGCACGACCCTAGTAAAATATAACTAGATTCAAGAAAGACCTTAGCATTTAGGGCAATCTGTCTTAGGTTCAACTCCCGACTGTCTCTAACTACCATTCTCACTTTGGACAAGTAAGCTTTGAATTTTCTCCTTTGTTGAATCAGAATATGCCTATGTCATTATAATGGCAGCTATTTCTGGAAAAATCCCCTGTTGGGGGTGTAGTTCAACTAAGAAACTGCATTTTTAAAGTAAAATATTTCCGCATCAAGCCCCAGATTTTTCCCTAAATTGGGCAATGCTGGTGTCATAAGCAAGATGATATGACATTGTTATAATACAGTAGTTTGAATTTAGGCACAAACATTATGTTTGACTTCTAAGATTAGTGACATCTCAGAAAGGGAATGAGAGAGAATTGCTGGTTTGACTCCTCCTGTGCAGTCTAACCTGGGCTTGTCTGACCTCTTTCTGTAAGTATCATGATGAGAGTTGGCCGTTTAGCTCAGTCAGTTAGAGCGTGATGCTGATAACACCAAGGCCCAGGGTTTGATCCCTCTACTAGCCAGCCACACAAAGGGAAACCTATAATTAAACTCATTAAGCCTATAAAAAGAAGCCATCAGACCTTCCGGAGTATCACCCAATCCATGCTTTTGTTTTTGACACCTGCTGGAACTTGCAAATTAATTGCTTTCTCTCTCCTTACAACACAAGAAGAACCTGGCCCTTCTTGGATACCTGTCGCATACTTCAAGGAACAATGAACAGAAAATTTTACTTGTAAAAATGCCATGCCTTTTCTCTGATAGCTGTTTCATAGTGAAAAGTGCTGCCTCTTTGCATCAATGTAAACTGTGCTTTCCCATTATCACACATGGATATACTAATTAAGAGTCCATGATTGGATACACGCAAAAAATGTATAATATCATGTATCTGTTTATGTTTAATTGCATATTAATATGGATGAGTTGAAGCTACTTCAACAAAGATTATAGAATTTTAGTTTAGTATTTAAGTGGCACCAGGCATGTGTTAGTTATTAATTCCTAATTTATTTTGAAATGTTGGATTGCCCAAAGTAATGACTTCAGTGCTTTCTAATTATTTTGATAATGTTTGTTTTTCTTAGGATATTCAAGTGAATTCCCTCCCCTCTCCCCTTCCCTATTGGAATAGAAGTTTGTAATATGACTTTCTATGTCTTTTTACTATCACATTGTATGTTCATATAATTCTGCATTTTGGTCTTCGATGGTGCATTAAAAAGAAAATTCCCCCATTCTTTTTGTCTTTACCAGTGATAAACTTAAACTCAGTGGCATGACTGATTTGTAATTTCATTCAGGAAATAATTAGCATTTTTCTGGTATTTCGCTCAGCAAGAATGATAAGTCCTCAATCACTAATTACTAATTTACTACTCAGGACTTTCATAAGATGAAATGCTAACAAAACCAGACTGGACAAAATAATCATCAGTGGTTTCAGTTTTTCTTGTAAATTCCAAAAGTGAGTTAGAGCACATTGTTATCAGAATCAGACAAGGCTGTCATACTAGACTCTGCTTAGACATACCTAAATTTCATGATACCTCATGCTCCAGGATGTATTTGATGAAAATTTCAAGTAATTTTATTTTCATCTAAAATGTGTTTTAGAAATATTGTGTGATTAGTGTTAGGGATTAAATTATTAAAGAAGGTATTTTTTTCTACCTATTTAAATAGAAGAAGCTAAAGTTAAACGGATTAATTCACTCTCTTGAAATGATATCTTATATCATAAGCACAGGATAAACAAGAGTTGGGAAATGTAACAGACTTGGGTTATTTGTAAAACTTGTAAAGCAGAATGTATAAAGAAAATACATGGTTATAATATTATCCATATTTTTCTTTATCATTAAAATATAAAAACAGAGTTGAAAAAATGTAAACCGCATAAGCAAACAAATTTAAAAAAAAGTTAATCTTCACTTGCTCACTTCTCCAGTCCTTTCCATAGGTAACCACTATTAACATTTTCCTGTTTTATTTCAAAATACATAGATTTTCTTGTTTATCAAAAAGCATCATACCTGTAAATACTGTTTTGTATTTTATCTCTCTCATGTTGAAAAAAAAAAGAAAACTTTAGACAAATTAAATTTAGCAGAATTTATTTGACCAAAGAACAATTCATTCATAAATCTGGTCAAACACAGAATCAAAGTACAGAAATCCACCTGATTGGCTACAATTAGACATCTGTCTTATTTGGCATGGTGTGATAAGTTGGCTGCCTGTGGTTGGCTGAAACTTGGGTGTTTGTGACTGGCTACAACACACCTGTTTGTCATACTCTTAAGTTAGGTTACTGTTCCTTACATAGGAAGGAGACACTCTCAGGATAATGGCCTGCTGTTTATTTAAATTATCACTCATATCACAGATATCCTATACTTTTCAAAACAGATCCTCTGTTGCTGGTAAATCATTTCCTATCAATTATCATAGGGTACTTTATAAATATATCTATAAATAAATTTGGAATTAGTAGGTCATTAATAAAAACTTTTTTTTATATAAGCAAATTGCCCTCAAAAAGAATTATACTAAATTGTATGCTCAATGAATTAGAGTGTGTTATTCCTACTTTGATATTGTATAGAAAATAAGCAAAAATATCGATTCACTCTTCCATAAATTAATCCCTATTATGGCAATTGGGAAAGAATACATTATTGAAATTTCTAAAGTTTCATGACAGCTCTGATAATGATTTTTAAATATTATAATTATGGTATCGTTTCTGTAAGTATTAGTAACTTTCAGATCATGTTTCTAGTATCATTAAGGATCTGAATGCTAAAATGTGCTTGATATAACAGGAACAGAACAGTAATCTTGAAGTAAACTTAGGAATAAATATAGTATAATCACACAGAAGGATATTTCATCTTCCACAGATATTTGACATTGTAGTTAGTGAAATATAAATAATAATTTACAACCTATCATGACCACATACTTCACAAGGCACAGGTACATTTGAGTCTAACCACAATACTGCTAGGTTGGGGTTGTTTATTTTTATTTTACAGAGGAGTAATTAAAAGCAAATCAGTTTTCTACCTAGTTATAGTACTAAAGACGAAACATAGCCTACTGGATTACATTTGAGTCTAACCACAATACTGCTAGGTTGGGGTTGTTTATTTTTATTTTACAGAGGAGTGATTAAAAGCAAATCAGTTTTCTACCTAGTTATAGTACTAAAGACGAAACATAGCCTACTGGATTTGAGCCAAGATTTTCTCATTCAAAGACCATTTGTACTTTTACTGTAATGCACCATGCAATGCCACTCAACATTGACTGAGGGTATGTGGCAAAGAGAGAAACTACTTAAAGCTTAGAATTATTTAAATAGGACTATTTTATATAGGACTTTAAATAGGACTATTTAAAGCCCTATGTAAAGCATAGGATGAAGAAACATATGTATATTATATTTATATGTGTATATAGGTATGTGTGTAATGTGTACACACACACACACATACACACACACACACATATGTGTACATTTTATTAATTCCAGAATCAAATTCAGAAAAGGCAAAACTTTTTCCAGATTTTACAAGTGTTCCAGCATGGCTTATGTTTTATTTGCTATTATAATACAGGTATGTGAGATTATTTAGTTAAAACTAAGAAGGATGTAAATATCAGTAACAACTCAAAAAGCAATTACATAAGATAGTATAATTTGATTTCCAATATGCTATTGTTTTTCTCAGTTGCAGTTAAATAAAACCATCTAAATTGGGGGAGAAGTTGAATAATTATTGCATTTTCTTTGCATTTTATGGCTGCTGAAGCAATTTTTAAACAGTTAATAAGAAAAAAATGATACTAAGTGATTCTTAATTGATGAGCTAACTTGCTTTGCAGGTACTCTGAAAATTTCCTTTAAATGACATAGAATAATAATGTGCAGATTTGTTTTGAATATTGTATGAGCTATATTATCATAAATACAATATCAATAATACCTCTCCATATTATGTTCTGGTCAACAGCATCAATTTATTTTTATTTCTTTTAAACTTCTTTACACTATTGTAATGAAGAAGACAAAAGTTCCTCTTCTCTGGTCTTTTACAATAGCTGAGATACATACATAGACAGTAAGAACCAAACCAAATAAACAAAGATATTTTTAACTTAATGAGAGCATTTTAATCTCATTGTTGTGATATCAAATTGTATTCTTCTGTGGAGGGGTGAAAATTCCAAATATCTCTGTAGTTTGGCACTCTTAAATTCTCCAGATATGATAGAAGCTCAGTGAGATATCATCGATGGATAGTCTTCTGTCAATAAGTAAAAACTGGTATGTTAGTTCAGCTGTACTGTCCAAGGTAGGAGAGTGTGAAGGCTGACTTGGAATTAGAATTGGGGAGCATTTGCCTGTCATTTGTGGAAAGGGCTGTATAGCCTGTGTCAGTATCTTCATTACTGTCAAGAGTAGTTTTAGTCAATGACAGGGAAATAGGACTGAGAATCAGACCTAAAGACTAGTTGATCCCCTACACTGGTAGCAAACTGGAAGTCAGTATATGAAAAATTCATAAACAGAATTCAGAAAGAGAAAGTGTCTGAGCAAGTTTGTAAGGTCAAGGAAAAACAGGCACGATCATTTAAACAAGCTGGGAAGCTTCCGTAAAGAGGTTGGATTTGGGGTATATTTCATGGGTAAAAGTAATTACTCAGCCTCTTTTCTCTTACGCTTCTTGGACAAAAAGTCTTTATGCATGTTTAGTCAGATCTACTGTAGATTTTGTTGTCTACATTTCAAATCAGAAACTGTTAGCATTGTGAGAGAGCATCTAACCCACATGTCCACTGGCTAATGATCTCATATTTTCACCAGCATGTCCCAACATTCACCTTTACACAATGCAGAGTTGGAAAAGCAGACTGAAGTCTACATTTCAAATCAGAAACTGTTAGCATTGTGAGAGAGCATCTAACCCACATGTCCACTGGCTAATGATCTCATAGTTTCACCAGCATGTCCCAACATTCACCTTTACACAATGCAGAGTTGGAAAAGCAGACTGAAGGCACAGGGCAAATGCTTTATAGAGAATAATACATCAACTTGCTTAACTCTCAAACAAACCCAGGAAATAAATTATTACTTTCTTTTAGTTGTTGAAACAGATGCATGTAGTGATATTTCATTTATTCGTATTTGTATAGTTTTTTAAATCAAACTATAAATTTAATAAATGCAGAGATGATGATTTACATTTTATGAAGTCCCTGCCCATTGCCTACCTTTACTGTTCTGTATTCCAAGGCCTCTCCCAGGTCGATCTTATTATGCATTAAATATTTAAAAAAATGCATACTCCTTAAGGTGTCATTGCAAATATCAAGGTTGATGATCTCACATCCTTCTTTACCCTATTCCTAAGGTTTCTCACTTCTACTACATTTTGATAACTAACATATTCATAACACACAAATCCTAGTGTATTGGGTTTCTTTTGTGGCTAGAAATATACTATTAAAATCTTGCCAATGGTAATTTTTTGTCTGGGTTTTTGTTGGTTGGTTGGTTGGTTGGTAGGTTGTTTTATTTTTCTAAATTAGTATTTGTATCTCAAACTTTAAAAGGTTAATAATAAAATTTGAAGAGGTTAATAATAAAACATTAAATGCCATATTTCAGATTCTGGGTTATATACTATAAAGGAACAAAATATATTGATAAGCAAGAATGTATTTTGATTATGTTCTGGACACTAGTATGAAGGTTTAATGTCAAGATAATAAAGGAAACTGGAACCTAGATTCCTTGAACAAAATTGGAATGCAGTTGGGTATTAAAGCAAAGATCTTTGGGTGAATTCAGGATGAGAAGACTCTAACCTTGGCCTGCGTTTGCCCTCTGGAGTCCTGTTATCTCTGAAGTCTTTCTGGTTATGGATCTTGCAGGACAAACGTGGATAATAAGGTTTGCTTCGCAGACAACCTAACGCAATGGCAATTTACACTTCAGTCTTTGGGTTTTAGGAGGCATTCACAGAATGCAGTTTCAAAGCTACTTGAAATAGGCATGTAATCATTTTTCAAAACTAGCCCTCTTTCAAGGACATTCTTGAATATATCTGTCTAAATTAGAGTGTTGTTCTGTCTAATATGAGAGTGTACAATAATGAAAAGATAAAGAATTATCTCTTTATTCTTAATGCAATGTTTCTTAAGATTCTGAGAAACAATGTAGTAATAATATTAATATTTTCAATACATTTTCTTACAACACAGACAACTTTACAGATGCAACCTCTTTCTCAGATATCCAGTAATGTGTGGTAGTATCATGTCTTTAGTGGAAATAGAGACATCTCCAGAGATATAACTAACACTATATAATTCTAAGTGTTTAGAAACAACCAGATAATCATTAAACACCGAGAGATAGATCAATAGATAATAGATAAATAGACAGATAGGCAGGCAGATGCATACATGTATACATTTTTGTTTGTCTTTTCACATAGCGTAGATATGTCAACTCAGAATCAGAGCTAGGGATAATATAAGCTTTCTTTGTCACAATCATTCTGGACCAAGCTACTTATATTTAATCTCAGATCTTTGGGAGAGCTGCACATGATTCATGAGCTTGTGAATGAGTCCACTTTACAGCATTTGTTTAGATTTTAAGGTGCCACAGTGTGAACCCAAGCTATTTTATTTTAGAGGTAGTGGGAATGTGAAACAACACTTAGGCCAGGGCAGTGTGACATAACAAATGGAACATGGGGTCTGGATTCAGAAAACTTATATTTGAACCTGAGTTGTACTGATTCCTAAGAATTGACTGGCCTGTCATATCACGTAACCTCTCTGAAATCTCCTTTGCAAGACTCAAGGTAAATGTTATTCTAGAAAGCAAAATCTGTGAACCAAAGATTGGTTTGTTCACCTTTTCTTAAAATAAGAAGCCTAAAAAACATAAAATCCTGCTATCAATAAGAATAATTAAAGTATGTGTTGATAGTCCTAAAAGGTTTCTGGGGTCCTAAAAATTAATATGGAAGTCCATAAAGCTTTATAATTCCCATTATATTTTCTGTGATGTGAACAAATGTGAACATTTTTACTGAAGCTCTCTTCTCAGGTCTGGGTTTCTATCCAATTTTAGTTCTATTACTTTAAAAATTACATTCCCCTGTTTTTTGCATATATCTTCCTAACCATATTTTTACCTCTCATTTTAGACAGGTCAGTCTTTCTAATAACTTCAGTATGTATATGTGTAGACACTGCATTGTAGGTGGACTCTTTCGATTTTATTGCTTATCGTCATGTTAAACTCTGTACTGCCTTGATTACTGGAATACTTGAAAATCAGCATTTGTTTCTGATGCAACTAATATTGTAGAAAATAATAAAGAGAATTCTGAAGTCCTATAATAAAATGAAGAGGTACCACTCTGTATAGGAACACTGACAGCATCATAAGTTAGCAGAGCTTTGGATTCAAAATGTGGGGTCTTACAATGAAAATGACTGGTGACATGTTTGAGATTGCCCCTATGTTTTAAAATACATGGAATTATTTTTATTCAATTTTAAAGGCAATTTTTAATGTGAATAATTATCCGGGATCCATTAATATGATTCATATTTCATTACAAGTAGAATATTAAGCATATCCATTAATATACATTGAGGTTAAATACAAACTATGAAATTTAGCATCTGACTGTCTACTTGAAATTATAAAATCAAACCTGGTGAAAGACTTGACCACTTAATTTCATAATCATTTTATTTACCTATCTCGGAATAGAATGGCTTCTTGGTCAAGGTAAAATGACCAATTAAGAAGCATATTAGCTACTGAATTAATTACTTTCAATTTCAAAGTTTGTTCTCAGTACACAATTAATAAGTCTGAGTATACTGGTTTGTTAGTTATTTTCCCAACTCTTTTAGGACTTTCAGGAATAGATTTTGGACATCTGTAATAAGTCTTATATAAACAGTAGTATGTTTTGACAGATTTGCATCAGACAGAAACTGACTGAAGATGTAGAAAAGTTTCTATAGATAAGCACTGCCCTTGCACATTTCAAATATTGTCAGTAATGACAAAGAAGTTATGAACTTTAAAAGGTTTACTTAGCCTAAAATTCTCAAATTTTCCAAATTAAAAAAAAAATTATTCAATTTTATTTTTTATTTGTTGTGGTGATTATTTGTGACCTTCATACTTTTATAAGTAGGGAGTTATTTTGTGGGTATAAACTGGTCATATAACACAAAATTCTCTCTGGGTATCAGAGAAAAAATCTTTTTAAAGAATTGCACTACGAAAATGCAGATGAATCTTGATTCATCTTCTACAGGTGAGCAATTTTTTTACAAAGAGTGATGTTAATGTAATAAAAATATGTCCAATTCTTTATAACTTTGTTGAGCTTAGACTTGGAAAAGGCAGCCCTATGTTTTGTTTCCCGACAAATGATAGTAAAAGTTCTTTACATTGCCTGTGGAAGTACACCTTGTGGTGTCTCCTTTTTTACTCTCTATTTTAGTTGTTTAATTATTTTAAGTCATTGTCTTTTCTTTAAAATAATTCTGTTTTTTATCACGTAATATGTATCCAGGATTAAATGTTGAATAGTACCACAAAGTTCAAAATGAAACAGATTAGTCATCTTCCTTCTGCTCTCCCCAAATTATGTGCACAACCCAGTGTCAATCAATTTTTTTCCCTTTTGTCTGTTTTCGTGCCCGGCTACGGGATCGCAACCCTCAGTGTTGCTCCCGCACCTCGCTCAGCCAGTGAGTGGCCGGTCTGTATGTGGGATCCGAACCCTCGGCGGGAGCGCCACCGCACTTCCCAAGCGGCGCACTGTAGCAGTGCGCCACCGGGCCGGCCCCAGTGTCAATCAATTTTATTCCACCTCCTAGAGGCTTTTGTATGAGGCTCTTTCTTGATTTTTCAATGTTAGATATCATTTACAGAACATTTTTTTCCTGAGAATTCAGTTGGTTTACATTTTTATTATTTTTTAAATTTTTTATTGAGACATAGTGATTGTACATATTTATGGTATACAGAGTTATACTCTCCTTAAAAACATATCACCTTGAGAAGAATTAAAATCTTTATGATGTTTTCTATTCTTACACAGAAATGTGTAATGTCATTACATTTGTTATCGTCTTATTGATATTATTCAGGATTTTAATTTTTCTTTATCCCTACAATAACTTTATCTCTTTATCCTCTTTATTTGTGTAGGTTTGGCACAGTTATAAAGTATTTTCCTGGTAACCTTTCGGTAGCTATTATAAATTGGATCACTTCTTTCACTATATTATCTGCTTTTATATATATATCATAGTTTTTGACATTTATATATTAACTTATTATCTTGATACTATACTACAATATTTTTCAAAATAGTTTTCAATTTTTTTTTACTTGATTTTCCATCTAATTTATTATATCATCTGCAAATAACATTATATTTACCTCTTCCCATTCATTAGTCATGTTTCTTATAGATTTCTTTTCAGATAGAATTGAATAATACCGCAAAAGTAATTTTTATATTATTTTTAAATTTTTATTGATTATACATGTTCACGGGCAAAGAGCTCACCTTCTGCACCTGAGCCCCAGATGTGGTGATCAGATCAATATCATCACCATGCCCACAAACTCAAATTGCAGTTATTCCCCATATCCCCCACCCAACTTCTCCTCAATCACCCCTCCTTCCCTCTCCCCAGCATCCTTAGGTCTATTCTCTTCTTTTGCTAGTCCAACACCCTCTGTGGTCTTTCTTTCCTTCCTTAGTTCTCTCTTAGCTCCCACATGAGTGAGGACAAGCAGTAGTTTTCCCTTTGTTCCTGGCTTAATTCACTTAACATTATTTTCTTCCAGCTCATCCATGTTGCTGCAAATAACAAAATTCCATTTTTTTAAAGGCTGAATAGTATTCCACTGTGTATATATACCACATTTTCCTTATCCAGTCATCTGTTGATGGAACTTTAGGTTGGTTCCATGTCTTGGCTATTGTAAATAGAGCTGCGATGAACATGGGAGTGCAGGTATCCCTTCCACATGATGATTTCCATTTCTTTGAGTATACACCCAGAAGTGGGATTGGTGGATCACATAGAAGATCTATCTGTAGTTGTTTGAGAAAACTTCATACTGTTTTCCATAGTGGCTGTACTAATTTACAGTCCCACAAGATTGTAGAAAAATTCGCCTTTCGCCACCTTCTTGTCAGCATTTGCTATTGTCTGCCTTTTGATTATATCCAATCTAAGTGGGGTAAGAAGATATCTCAATGTGGTTTTGATTTGCAGTTCCCTGATGCTTACTGATGTTGAGCATTTTTCAAGTACCTGTTGGCTATTTGTATGTCTTCCTTTGTAAAATGTCTGTTCAGTTCTTTTACCCGTTTCTTAATTGGGTTATTTGATTTTTTACCATGAAGTTGTTTGAGTACTTTGTATATTCTGGATATTTATTGCTGGTCAGATGTATAGTTTGCAAATATTTTCTCTCATTTTGTAGGTTGTCTTTTTGATTGCTTCCATTGCTATACAGAAGCTTTTTAGCTTGATATAATCCCATTTATTTAATTTTTTTTTTTGTAGCTTGTGCTTTTGGGCTCTTATTCATAAAGTCTTTGCCCAGTCCTACTTACTGAATTGTTTTCCTTATATTTTCTTTCAGGAGCTATATAATTTCAGGTCTTATATGTAAGACTTTAATCCATTTTGAGTTGATTTTCATGTAGGGTGAGAGGAACAGGTATAGTTTTCATTCTTCTGCATATGCATGTCCAATTTTCCCAGCACCATTTACTGAAGAGGCTGTCTTTCCCCCCGACGTATGTTCTTGTTGCCTTTGTCAAAGATCAGTTGGCTGTTAGTATCTGTTTCAATTTCAAGGTTCTCTATTCTGTTCCATTGGTCTGAGTTTCTATTTTTATGCCAGTACTGTCCAGTTTTGGTTACTATAGCTTTGTAGTATACTCGGAAGTTAGGTAGTGTTATGACTCTAGCTCTATTTATTTATTTCTTTTTGCTCAGGATTTCTTTGGATATTCAGGGTCTTTTGTTGTTCCATATGAAAGATTAGATTATTTTTTCAATTTCTGTGAGGCATGTTATTGGTATTTTGATGGGGATTTCATTGAATCTGTAGATAGCTTTGTAAAGTATAGACATTTTCACAATATTAATTCTTCCAATGCAAGAGCATGGAATATCTTTCCATCTTCTTGTGTCTTCTTTAATTTCTTTCAGAAGTGGATTGTAGTTCTTATTGTAGAGGTCTTTTACTTCCTTGGTTAAATTGATCCCTATGTATTTTATTATTTTTTGTAACAATTGTAAATAGCTTGCTTTCTTTATTTCTCTTTCCATTAATTCATTATTTGAGTATATAAATGTGACTGATTTGGAGGCATTTATTTCGTATCCTGAAACATTACTGAAGTTATTAATCAGCTCTAGGAGTTTTTTGATAGTGTCTTTAAGTTTTTCTATATATAACATCATGTCATCTGCAAAGAGAGAATGCTTGACTTCATCTTTTCCCATCTGGATTCCCTTTATTTCTTCCTCTTGCCTGATTGCTCTGACTAGTACTTCTAGTACTACATTAAATAGAAGTGGTGAGAGTGGGCATCCTTGTCTTGTTCCTGTTCTTAAGGGAAAGGCCCTCAGTTTTTTTCCCATTCAGAATGATACTGGCAATGATACTCCCATTTGTCACAAATGGCTTTTATTGTGTTGAGATATCTTCCTTCTCTACCTAATTTGTTGAGAGTCTTTACCATGAAGTGATGTTGAATTTTGTCAGATGCTTTTTCAGCATCTATTGAGATAACCATATGGTCTTTGTCCTTGAGATTTTTGATGTGATGTATCACATTTATTTACATTTGTATGTTGATCGATCCTTGCATCACTGGCATGAATCCCACTTGATCATAGTGTATAATTTTTTTAATATGTTGCTGTATTCTAATCGGTAATATTTGGTTGAGGATTTTTGCACCTAGGTTCATCAAGGATATTGGCCTGTAATTTTCCTTTTATCTTGAGTCTTTATCTGGTTTTGGTATCAGAGTTATGTTGGCCTCATTGAATGAGTTTGGGAGAGTAACTTCTGTTTCAATTGTTTGGAGTAGTTTGAGGAGAATTGGTATTAATGCCTCTTTAAAAATTTGATAGAATTCAGCTGTAAAACCATTGGGACTTGGACTTTTTTGTTGGAAGATTGATAATTACCACTTCAATCTCCTTCCTCATCATTGGTTCATTCAGGTTTTCTATCTCCTCTTGGTTCAGTCTTGGTAGTTTGTATGTGTCTAGAAACTTATCCATATCTTCCTGGTTTTCATATTTGTTGTCATACTGTTGTTTATAATAGTCTTTAATGATTCTTTGTATTTCTGTGGTATCAGTTGTAATGTCTCCCTTTTCATTTCTGATATTTGTTATTTGGGTCTTCTTTCTTCTTTTTCTTTCTTTCTTTCTTTCTTTCTTTTTTTTTTTTTGGTTAAACTAGCTAATGGTTTGTCTATTTTATCTTCTCAAAAAACCAATTTTTGTTTTGTTGATCATTTCTATTGTTTTTTGTGTCTCTATTTAATTTAGTTCTGCCCTGATCTTCATTATTTCTTTCCATCTACTACTTTTAGGTTTGGATTGCTGCTTTTCAAGTTCTTTAAGGCATCATGTTAGGTAGTTTATTTAAAATCTTTCTATTCTTTGAGGTAAGTATTTAATGCAATAGATTTGCCCCTTAGTACTGCTTCTGCAGTATCCCACAGGTTTTGGTATGATGTATCTTTATTTTCATTAGTTTCTAGAAGTTTTTTGTTTTCCTGTTTAACTCTTCTTGGATCCATAGGTCATTCAGGAGCCTATTATTTACTTTCCATATATTTGTATACTTTCCTGAGTTTTGCTTATTATTTATTTCTAATTTTAGTCTATTGTGGTTTGAAAAGATACTTGGAATGATTTCAATTTTTAAAAATTTTGCTGAAACTAGATTTCTCACCTAATATGTGGTCTATCCTGGGGAATGTTCCATGAGCTGAGGAAAACAAAGTATATTCCTTGGTTGTTGGGCGGAATGTTCTTTATATATCTGCCAGGTCCAGTTGATCTAAGGTGTAGATTAAATGCTGTGTCTCTTTGTTGACTTGTTGCCTGGAAGATCAGTCATATACTGAGACAGGGGTGTTTAGATCACCCACTGTTAATGTTAGCTCTTATTTTTTTCTTTAGGTCTAAGAGTGTTTGTTTTATATATCTGGGTGCTCCTGTATTAGGTACATACATGTTCATAATTGTTATGTCTTCTAGCTGGATAGATCCCTTTATCATTACATAGTGACATTCTTTGTCTCTTTTTATGTTTTTTTGGTTTAAAGTCTATTTTGTCCAATATAGGGATAGCCACTCCTGCCCATTTTTGGTTTCCATTTGCATGGTATATCATTTTCCTTCTCTTCACTTTTAATATATGTGTATCTCTACAGGTGAGATGGGTCTCTTGGAGACAGCATATACTTCAGTTTAGCTTTTTAATCCAATCAGTCAGTCTGTGTCTATTGAATGGGGATTTTACCCCATTCACATTTAAGGTAGTTATTGACAAGTATTGCTTAATTCTGTCATTTAATTTCTTTTTGTTTAGATGGTTTAAATATCTTTGGATCATTATTTCCCCTTTTATTTCTCTTCTTCAATGTTAGCTGAAAATTTAAGGTGGGATGGTTTAGCTTCTTTCTCTTTCTTGATGGCATTTTTGTTTTAACAGTGGGTTTTCCTCTTTCTTGTGTATTTGTGGTAGTGGTCACCATTACTCAGATTCCAGATGAATACTCCCTTGAGAATTTCTTGCAGGGCTGGTCTTATGTTGGTGAACTCCCACAACTTTTGTTTGTCTTTGAAATACACTATTTCTCCCTGATTTCTGAAGGAGAGCCTTTCTGGGTAAAGAATTCTTGGCTGGCAACTTTGTTATTTTAATATTTTGAATATGTCATTCCACTTTCTTATGGCCTGTAGAGTTTCAGTTGCGTATTCTGCTGTTATTCTGATAGGGGTTGGCCTATAATTTACCTGAGGCTTTTCTCTTGCTTCTTGTAGAATTATCTCTTTGTCTTTGAGCTTTGCAAATTTAACCATAATGTGTCTTGGGGAGGATCTTTTTGGATTGAATCTTTTTGGGGATTTTTGAATTTTCTGGATCTGAAGGTCTGTATCTCGTTCTACACCTGGGAAGTTCTGTTACTATTTTCTTGAATAGGTTTTCAATAACTTTTCCTTTCTCCTACCCTTCTGGAATACCCATGATCCAGATGTTAGAGTGCTTGAGGTTGTCTGATCACTCTCTTAGATTTTCCTCATTCTTTTAATTCTTTTTTTCCTTTTTTTTGTCTGTCTGAGTTATTTCAAAAAGACCATCTTCAAGCTCTGAAATTCTTTCTTCTGCTTACCCTATCCTGCTGCTTAAGCTCATTTTTAAAAAATTTTATTGAGTGAATCTTTCATTTCTAGAAGTTCCGTTACACTCTTTTTAAAAGTATTAATCACTTTGTAGATTTCCTCCTTCGTATTCTGGATATTTTTTCTTGTTTCATTGTGTTCTCTAATTGAGTCTTCCTTTATTTCTTCAAGTTTTCTTAAGATTATTCCATGGAATTCTTTTTCAGAAATTTCAAGGATTCCCTGTTCCACAGAGTCTGACTTTGGAGCATTACTGTATTCTTTTGGTTGTGTCATTTCTTCTTGTTTATTTGTAGTATTTTTTCATTGATGTTTGGTCTTTTGGCAGAGGGTTTGCTTCTTGTATTACACTGAGGTTGGCTGTGTACTGGCCTTGGTTGTTTTCAAGGTGGTGAACTGTCTTTGCTTGACAGTAGATGTGGTGGTTTTTATGTTAAAGCACCACATGGTTCTGCTGGGCTCACCTCTGTGGGCCTGGCTATATGGGCTGGTACTCCCCTCCATGTCTAAAGGGTAGGGAGGAGTCACCTCTGCCACACAGTTCTGCTGGGCTTACCTTGGTGGGTTGGGCTATGTGTGTTGGCACTCTCCTCCTGGTCAAAAGAATGGGGAAGAGTCACCTCTGCCATGCAGTTCTGCTAGGCTCACCTCAGCGGGTCCTACATTGATTTTTTTCCCTAAGGCTTTGTTCAAATAAAAAAATTCTGCATTGCCCAGAATGCCACAATTGTTCTTCCTGATATTGTTCCTTCCAAGTAAATTTATTTCTGCAAATTTCTCACTTTAAATGAAGTGTCACTTCATGTTTCCTTCCTTTGTTAGATATTTCAGTCTCTGAATGGGTCAATAAGGATGAATGGAAATAAGAAACAATTCTTTGCCTTCCTTACAAGGTAACATAATGCAACATATATGGTAGAGTAAATCTTTAATTTATGAATATAAAAATATTACTCACAAGTCAAGGAGCAAAAGGGAAACAAACCCAATAGAAAACTGAACAAAGTGTCTGTCTTTCTATTTTTTTGATTTAAGCATTTATTGCAATGAAATACCCTCTCAGTACAGGTTCACAGTTTCCCATGGGTTTTGATATGATATGTCTACATTTTCATTGGTATCAATAATTTTTTTTATTTCCTGTTTTATTTCTTCTTGGACCCATAGGTCATTTAGGAGCCTGTTCTTTAATTTCCATGTAGTTGTATAGCATACAGAGTTTCACCTGTTATTAATTTCTAATTTTAATCTGCTGTGGTCTGAAAAGATGCTTGATCTGATTTTCCTACAACCAGGAACACCATGCCAGTGCCTCAGGGCCTGCCTGGGGACTTGAGGCATGGAGAAGGTGACTGGAACCCCCCTCCCACAAACAGGTACACCATGCCAGCAACTCAGGACTGGCCTGGGGATCTGAGGCATGGATCCAGGGACCAGACCCACTCCCACAACCAGGCACACCATGCCAGCATGTTGGGGCCCACCCAGGGACCCGAGGCATGGAGAAGGGGACCAGACCCCCTTCCTAGAACCAGGAACACCATGCCAGTTCCTTGGGGCCTGTGCATGGACCTGAGGCATGGATAAGGGGACCAGACCCCCCTCCACAACCACACACAACACTAGTGCCTCAGGGCCCACCCAGGGGCCTGGGGTCAGGGACTGGAACCCCCCACATCCAGGCACACCATGCCAGTACCTTAGGGTCCACTTGGGGACCCGGGGCATGGGTCCAGGGGCTAGACACTCCCCACAACTGGGCACACTGCCAGAACCAAGGAGCATGCCAAAAACATCTCCCCCATGTGGGTGGCCCACCACCACTACAATAACCATGGCTGCTGTGAAAGCAGCTAGATGCCACAACTACCACACAGATGGTCTGCCAACCACTGGTGCACATTGACACAAGTATAGTCAACAGCAGAGATAAAGAAGAGTATGTCTCTCTACACAAAGCCCAATCCAGAGTGAAAGAAGAAGCATCTGCTCTATGATAATATTGGGGGACCTGAACACACCTCTCAGCATTGGACAGATCATCTAGGCAACAAATCAACAGAATAACCATTATTCTTTCAGAAGGAGAGAAGAAGTCTAGGGTAATTAGAGAGGGGAGGGGGGAGAAAGGGACATGGAGAGAGATTGGACAAGGGGCGTACAGAATGATTACAATTTGTAACAATATAAATGCTAGTAATATTGATTTGATCAACATATCTCAATGTTGAACCCCCTAAATATGTATAATCAATTTTGTTTCAAAAATTTTTTTTAAAATAAAATAAAATAAAATATCTTTTGTTCCTTTCTTTTCCTTTAATTATTTGCCTTTAATATTTGGTTGTATTTTGTGTGATAGGATTTAGTTTATTTTTTCTTTATTGTTCACATTTGTGTTTTAAAAGTGAGTTTTGTTCTTTCTTGTGTGTTTGTGATAGTGATTATTGTTTTTTGGATTCCAGATGCAGGATACCCTTGAGAATTTCTTGCAGAGCTGGTCATGTGTTGATGTACCCCACAGTTTTTGTTTGTTTAGGAAATACACTATTTCTCCATTATTTCTAAAAGATAGCCTTGCTGGGTATAGTATTCTTGACTGGCAGGTTTATTTTTTCTTTAGTATTTTGGATATGCTATCTTATTTTCTTCTTTACTGTAGTGATTTTGTTGAGAAGTCTTCTGTAAGTCTGATGGGGGCTCCCTTGTAAGTGACTTGACATTTTGATGCTTTTAAAATTCTCTATTTGTCTTTGAGCATTGCTAGTATGACTATAGTGTGTCTTAGAGATCTTTTTGGATTGAATGCGTTTGGGGATTTTTGAGCTTCCTTGACCTGAACATTTGTGTCTTCCCCTATACCAGGGAAGTTTTCCATTATTATTTCATTGAATAGATTATCAATACCTTTGCCTTTCTTTGCCCCTTCTGGAACAACCAAAATTTTGATGTATGTGAGGTTAAGGTTGTCTGCTAGCTCTCTTAGACTTTCTTTATTTTTTTTTAATTATTATTTTTTTCTTTTTTTGTCCACCTGAGTTATTTTGAGATCAGAGATTTTTTTCTTCTGCTTGTTCTAATCTGCTGCTTAAGCTCTCATTTAAAAAAAAAAGTTATTGAATGAGTCTTTCAGTTCCAGGAGTTCTGAGTTCTGCTACATTCTTTCTTAAGGTATTAATTTCTTTGTAATTTTCTTCCTTCATATCCTGGATACTTTTTATCATTTCATTGTATTGTCTATCTGAATCTTTTCTTATCTCATTGAGTTTCCTTAAAATCATTACTTTGAATTCCTTTTCAGTCATTTCAAGGGTTTCCTGTTCTGTAGGTTCTGGTACTTGAGAATAACTCTGTTCCTCTGGTGGCATCATATTTTCTTGTCTTTTTTTTTTCATGTTTCTAACATCTCTACTTTGATTTCTGATTATCTGGTAGATCAGTTGTTTGTTCTGTTAATCTGGAGTGGACTTTAAAGGGAAAACATTCTCCTCTTTTTCCAGACTTCTCTGGTGACTCTCCTTGTATCAGTGCAGCCAAATATGTGGTGGTCATGGCTTCTACTGTGGTGAAAACCCATCTTTGCAGTGGTAGAAGCTGTGGTGCTGGCTGTTGTAGACAAATTTTGCAAAAGTGGTGTTGAACCACCCTGTCATAGTAACACTTGCTCCTGGTTTCTATGCAGGCTTGGGTGGGCTACCCCAGGATTTTCCCACCCATGGCTCCCCAGTCACAGTGGGCCCCAAAGAGTAATTTAAAATGGTGGAGGTTGTGAAATTTCTTAATTCTTGCCTTTGACCTGAGTTTACATGCAATGCAGATTTGGGCATAAACATATATAGTATTAAGTTAAGAAAATATCCATTCCTATTTGATTGAGTTTGTTAAAACAGAAATAAATTTTAATGCCTTTTCAGCAACTCAAGAAAAAGAACATATGACTACATATGATTTTTCTTCTAAATCTTGTAATCATCCTAATGAATTTCTTAATATTGAGCCATGCATGAAATCCTAGAATAAATTCATTTGTTCTTCTTCACATATTGTTTATAATGTTTATGATTTTGCATTGATATTGCTCTGTAGTTTTTCTCATTTCTTGCCATTTTTATCAGGGTAGGTACAGTATTAGATTCCTGTGGATGCTAAAAAATTACTACAAGCTTGGTGGCTTAAAACAACAGATACTTATTTTCTCACAAGTCTGGAGTCCAGAATTCCAAAATTCTACTGTCAGCAGAATCACATTGTCTCCAGTGTCTCTTGGAGATATCTCATTTCTTGCGTCTTTCAGACAAGGAATGGTACTACAGGTACCATTGTTAATTTCACTATTGCTATGCTTTTTAATTGATTAGTATTATGTTTTCTGGAAGTGTGATAGAATTCCCCTTTGAAAGTATATGAAACTATGTCTTTTTTTTAGTTTGGGTAGCATGTAGGTCTTAAATAAATTCCACTACTTATTCTTAGAAAATCAGAATTCAACCTTTCTGTCTCTACTTGATTCACTTTTGGGAAATTATATTTTCTTAGAAAAGTAGTCAGTTTAAT
>NW_007730370.1:177714-179377 GCF_000696425.1 Galeopterus variegatus
GGTACTACAGGTACCATTGTTAATTTCACTATTGCTATGCTTTTTAATTGATTAGTATTATGTTTTCTGGAAGTGTGATAGAATTCCCCTTTGAAAGTATATGAAACTATGTCTTTTTTTTAGTTTGGGTAGCATGTAGGTCTTAAATAAACTCCACTACTTATTCTTAGAAAATCAGAATTCAACCTTACTGTCTCTACTTGATTCACTTTTGGGAAATTATATTTTCTTAGAAAAGTAGTCAGTTTAATTAGGATCCTTCCTTCCTTTCTTTTGGTCTTTATAAAGTTGTCTTTTTGAATTTCTGGTGTACCAATATTTATTTCCCCTTGTTATTTTTGGTGTGTGCATACATTTATGACATATTTTTAAAATTCTACAGATTTTTTCATTTATTTTTTAGCTTTATTGTTTCTCCCTTTTAAAAACAGGATTTTTGCTCATGTTTTATTTCTTGCTCTCATTCTTTTTCCTTATTTTTTCATTTATCTAAATTTTGGGTTGTTTTCAATAAAGTATCCACAAAAACTATCTCATTAATCATGTCATTTGTCTCATATATCCTTTTGTATTCCTCATCTATATGATCTGTTTTGCACTGAGAGAGGTGTATAAAAGTTGACTATAATTAGCACATTTCTGTTAGTATCTCCTTTTATCTATTATAATTGTTTTACTTTATGAAGAATATTGCTCATTACTGTATAGTTTGGTGTCCTACATTGTTTAATTTCATTCTTTCACATAAATTTTAACTTCAGATATCAATATTGCCACCCTGAATTTATTGTTTGTTCACATTTGCTTTGCATATCATTGACTTTATTTTTATCCATTCCAATTGTAAATAAAATATCTCTTTTATGTAAGGTAGAGTTGGGTTTTCCTCTATATGCTAATAAGAAAACATTTTTTCTTTTAATATGTCAGCTAAGCCTATTTGCATTTATCAGTACAACTGATCTTTTGTCTTAGTTCTCCAATACAGTATTTTATGTCATTACACATAAATATATTCTATATATTCTGTATCATTCACTGGGTTGTCAGTTTTTTTGCAATTTTAAGTTTTGGAATTTAAGTGCACTTTTCTTTTCTTTAGGAAAGTCTACTTTATTCTAATGATTATCTTTATGCCAAAACTTTTATACAGTAGTCTGTTTCCCTTTTCCCTTATTTCAATTCAGCTATTCTGTTCATCAGCTATAGATATTATCCTGGATTTCCACCTATTACCTATCAAGCAATCAAGGGGCTAGTTTTGTTTTTCTCTTTTCCCTTCATTATTTATGTTTTAGTTATATATTTCTATTTTGTCATAGTGCATTTAGTCTTACCACCCTCTGCCTTTGTTTTATTCTTAAATCTTCAGCTCAATTTATTCAATTTGTTTCTTTGGCTAGTTTTTCCAACTCATCTCTTATGAATGACGGTCATTCTCTAGTAGATTCCAGAGGATAGCTCTTAGGCATATCTTTTTAATTTTTATTTTTTTTTCATTGTACATGTTTATGGAGTCCAGTTTGCTATTTCAATATATGCATATATCATATAAAGATCCAATCAGAATAGTTAGCATATCTGTCACCTAAACATATACCATTTCTTTTTGGTCATAACACTTAAGATACTCTTTTCTGGCTATCTTGAAATATCCTATATA
>NW_007730370.1:180004-196622 GCF_000696425.1 Galeopterus variegatus
TTAGTATATCCATCACTTCAGACATCTGTCACCTCTTCGTTGTTGGGAACATTCAGCATCATCTCAGATAGCTATTCAAAGATACACAGTACTTTGTCATTAACTATAGTCTTCCTATATTGTTACACAACACTAGATCCCATTCTTCCTATCTCTCTACAATTTTATATCCACTGACCAGCCTCTCTTTATCTGCCTTCCTCCTTTTCCCCACAAGTCTCTAGAAACTGTTATTCTACTCTCTATTTCTATAAGGTCAACTTTTTTAGCATGAATTGTGGCATATTTAGAACTTTATTTCTGTAGTCTTGATACTTAAAGGTCAGCTTGGATGGCTATCTACTTGTCAAATAAAATAAACTTGGATTTCTTTTTGTCACTTCATTGCTGTCATACACTGTATTGTGTCCAGAATTCTGATTCACACATCATTTTCTTTCCTTTGTAGGTGACTTGGTCTTTTTGGTTTGGAGTTAATTATATTTTAATTGCTCCAATTTTTCCATGGAATGTTCTGTACTATTTCATTATGTAGATTTACCCCTTCCATCCCACACCTCACTACATTTCAGTAAGGTTTTCTTGAGTTTTTTTCTTCAATATTAATTTTGTTCTATTGCCAGTCTTCAATATCTACCACTTTTCTTTTTCTGTGATCATTTTAACCTAATAATTTATTTCTATTTCTTCTCACTTTCCCTTTCTATACCTGTGTGCCTTACTGTACTTTTAATTACACCTATTTGTGCGCAATTTCCAAGCCCCCCCCCTTTTTTTTTTTTTTTAGTTTCTTCATAACTATCATTTATGAATGACCAGGACTCAAATGTACCTTTAGTATCTCCCACTTAGATGTGGGGGAATAACCTTCTGGGTCTAAACCCTAGGTATTTTTCTGGGTTTAATTACTATGAGGAGTCTACTCTACTTTCCTCTTTTTCCTGCAGGCTCTGTCTGATTTTCTGCTAAGGAGCTGACTCTGCTGGTCTTATTTGTTTATTTCTCCAATTACCGGTATATTGAAGCATGTGTTCCTCTTGTTTCCTGGTTACTCTTTATACTTGGGATATAAGTTTCTTTGTTGATGTTCATGGCGTTTAAAATTACATGAAAGGATTCAAGTTATATGGCCACCTTTATCCTCACTAAGTTTTTATATTATTATGATACCAAAACTAAGACAAAATCACATGTGCAAATAATCCAAAACATATTGAAACAAATTAACCCCTCTGAGTAAAAATAAATGGTATGACCAATTTGGAAAATTTGGCAATTTTGTAAAATAATTAGCATATTCTTACCAACCATTATACTTTTATGTATTTACTTGTGATAAATCAAAAACTATGACTCCACGGGGAGTTTTACTCACATGTTAGTGCCCATAACAGCTTTACTTAAAATAGCTAAAAAGTAGCAAAACTTTAATTGTATATCAACAATTGAATGGTAAGACAAACTGTGGTATATTCATACAGTGGAATACTGTTAAGCAATAAAATGAGAATGAACTGTTGATATAAACTAAAACATAAATGAATCACAAAATAATTTTTATGAGTGGAAAAAGCTGGACACAAAAGACTCCTTACTGTGTATCTCCATTTCTGTAAAATGTAGTCGCCAGGTATGGAGTGAGGGAGGGTTGCTTTGAAATGAGGCATAATGAAGGTAATCTGTCTCTAAAGTAGTTGGTTGTTTTTATGAATCTGTACAATTGTCAAAAATTATTGGACACTTTAAATGTTTGCAGTTTATTGTGTGTAAGTTATTCCTCAATAAATTTCATAAGAAGAAAAAAAAAAAAAAGAAAGAAATCCAGGCCTTTCCAAAGTGCGTTTGATTAAAAAGACTCAGTCCTTCCCTTGCAACAGTAACACTGAACTCCTTAAGTAAATTAGATATTAATTAATTAATTTAATTATATAGAAATTTCCAGTTTTAGATTAAGGAAAGCAGAGACTGTAACTATGAATAAAGTAAATAAATAACTACATAAACAAATAACATAAGTATTCATGGCTCTAAAATATAATTTTTACAATATTGACACATTGCATATAAATTGATTAATAAACGTTCACCTGGAGGACTATTTTTGTTATGCACTCAATTACTTCATGCCAAAGTAGATAAATGATTTCTCAATTACAGGTCATTAAGGTGGTAAAATTCTTTTATAGAATAAAAAATCTATTTCTTTTTATTAATATGAATATATATAAGCACTCTGCCAATCTACCATTTCTGAATTTTTATGTGAATCATAAGTCCAAACATTACTAATTTAGTTTCCATTTCTCACTCATTTTCTCTACTTTTCTAACTTACAATTAAATGACTTTCTTCCTTTCTCCCATCCTTCATATTTTCCTTCCTTTTTCGTTTGTGTTTAATTGAGTCAATATTTTCCAGAGCCGGAGGGTGTAGGGAATAAAGCAGTGAATTTCAGCACCCCCAGTCTGTGTTTTGTGTGTTAGGGAAAAAAAGAGAGTGGGAGGTAAAAGGAAGTATGTTGCTGATTGCAAAGCACAAACAACAGAGTTGTTAGGTAATAGCCTGCTTATGTCATCACTTTTTTTAAAAATTACTTAATTATTTGCTAATTTTTAAAACTTCAAATAGTGTATGAGTAAAAGCACAAAGTGAAAATACTATGGTATATTAAAAATAATAGTTAATGATCCCTTCTTTGCCAGCTACTCTTGTAATGACACACTCTCAGGTAACTGAAGTGGATAGTTTGCATCATTACTTTTGTATCTTTAAGCTCATACCAAATAGTTATATACCTATATAGTATCTATATTTATGAAAACTTGCATCTTATTAGGTTATTTTTTTCCCACAAAACCATCTTACTGAACTTTTTTAACTGTCTTCTTTTTCTTACTGATTTTTGATTTCTTATATGACACATTCCTACCTTCCTTCTCTGATTAAACCTCTGCCTCAGCCAATCTTTCTCTCATTATAATGTGCCAATTTTATGTATTGGTATTCTTCAAGTACATGATTACTTGTGTTCTTATCAAATAACTATATCTTAAATTGTATCCTTCATTTTTAGAAATTTTGAGTTTAAATACTATAATAATATCATGACTTCTACAATTATAGAATAATTAAAAATACTTTTGAAAGACATTAATAAAGACCTAATAAATAAAAGATACACCATGCCTGTGGATGTGTAAACCTGACACCAATATGCCAATAATCCCTCCATTATAACATAAATAGCCAACAATAACATTTTGAAGGTAGAAAGGTGGTCTTTTTCTTCTTCATATATTAAGATTAACCAAGCTGCAGTAAATAATGCTTTATATAATACAGTAAATAATGTAATATGGCAAAAATATAAAGATCACTGGAAGACATTGTAGAGCCCAGAAAAAAAACACACGTATATGCAGACTTCACAGAGAGGTGACACAGAGGACACTGCTTCTCCGTGGGAAAAGATGGATTGATCATAAATGGTCCAGAGACAAGTGATTGTACATATACAGAATAAATTATGCAAAATAAACTAAGATTCCTGCCTCATACCAGGCCCAAAGATCAATTCCAAGTGAACTAAAGTCTTAGAAATAATAATAAAATGTTTACATATTTATAAGAATTATTAGTGAAATGTCATATTTTGGGGAAAGAAGAGAATGTGGAAATTAAAAATTCTAAAAATAATACATTGAATTATATTGAAATTAAAAACATTTTTTAATCAAGGGACTCCATAAGACATAGAAAAATATATCTTTTAAATCAGACTTCTAACGTACCAGAAGAGCCTATGAAATATTCTTTCATATTATATCCCAAAACAATTTAATTCATATCCTTCCACCCTTACCCCTTGTTTCAGGTCACCATCTTATCTTTTGCAATAGTTTTCAAACAGGTCTCCAGGCTTTCATCCTTGCCCTTCTACAGTGCATTCTCAACAGCTGCCAGAGTGGTTTCCTGAAGGGTAAATTGGCTGAGCAGAGTGAGTGATGGGTAGACTAGAAGATATGAAGTCACAGATACCAAGGTGGACACATCAATATGTTTTAATATATTTAGATTTTTATTCTGAATGCTATGGAAGGAATTGCAGGGTTCAGAGTGGAGGATTGTTTTCATTTAATTTGCAGCAATTTTCAAACACTAAAATGATACTCTGACTTAGGCCTTTGAACTGACTTTCACCTGTAATGCTGTTCCCCAAAATATCTACATGGCTTGTCTATCTTCTTCCAGTTCCTGATCAAATATCAACCAATCAATGATATCATTTGATATATATATATATGTATATATATCTGTATATATATATATATATATATACAGAGAGAGAGAGAGAGGAGAGAGGAGAGTGTGTGCGAATATATGTATATGTATATAGAAATAGATTTGTATATATTTATATTTTTATATATTCTGATATGTATATTTAAATATTTAGATGATTGCTCTTCCTATCCCAATTACTCTTGCTTTATTAATACTCACCACAAGCTGGCATGGCATATATGCATAAAGATGTATTTGTACAGTATTGTTTACTACAATTTTCCTAGAGCTTAGAACAGTGTTTGTTGGGAATACTATGTAGAGAGGAATGACAATCTTCAAACTTTGGTTAAAGGTTATCTCTAAGATGAGGAGAAGGGAAACAGGATCTTGAAGATTTACATAAGAGGCTTTAATAACAGATCTGGGTTTTTTTTTTCTTTTAATTGGGGATGGTATTTGGGTATTAAACATATTATTATCATTATCATTTTTATTATTGTTGTTCCTTTTTTAGAGATGTCCTTCCTAAGAGATTTTTGCTTATAGCATGCACATTTCACATGGTTTGCAGTCTTGAAAATAATTCAATTTAACATTTTTAGAGATTTAAATTAATTTAAAGTTCAAGGAATAACAATTATCCGTGTAGTTAAACTTTTAAACTCTTATAATTCCTAATTATTAGCTTTGTCTGAACGTGTTACTCCCCCCTCCCCTGCCAAAGCTCACAGATAAAATTCATATGAAATATTTAACAACTAGCAGATATTCACAATTCTCTCTGGAAGCTGGAGGACAGAGTCGTAGTCGTGACAAGAGATTTTTTCTAGGGTTCAGGCAAGCTATAAGATTTTGATTCTCCATTGCTATTCCAGTTTTACACATCAAAACAAGAACGACAAAAATACATAAATTAAAAAGAACAATCAAGGAGATCTCATTTTATTCAAGAAAATAGTGAATAATCTGGCCACCAAATATTTCAACAAAAATTCATTACTTTTTACTTTTTTGATTTAGTTAAAGCTGTTGTGTGTGTGTGTGTGTGTATGCATACATATGTTTATATTATGTAATCTATATAGAATTGAAATTTAAATATTACTCAAAGTCCTAAAATTTTCACAAAATTCATTGATGGGGCATAAACCCAGTTATTTATTTACTTTTTTTAAAGAGGAGCTGATTTCTTTTGTACTTAATGAATCCTCTTTCTAAAACATGTCAAGAAAATAAGTTTCAGCCAGAGATACCTAATCTGCAGATAAAATTTGAATTCACCTTGGTGTGGAGTTTTGTATATTTAACAGTTTACAATAATAACAGTTTGGACCCATATATGTTCCCACATTTTATCTTTTCTATGCATAAACTAGGTAGTAGTGAATTCCTAAGATAATTATTAACTAAAACCAGATTTGGAAAGCATTTGTATTATCAGCCTCCAGTTGGCTTATTTTTTCAAAATTATATGGCATTTCCAATTCTCTTTTTTTATTTACATATAACAGAATAGTAATTATATTAATATATTAATATTTGTGTTCCTTATACCATTTTTGATTTTATTTAATTATATTAATTTTCATTGGGAACATTTTTTTTTCTAAAATGAATTAAATGAACAAAGTAAACTTTTACCTTAGGGTAAAAGCAAAAAAGTGGTTTTTCTCCAGGTCAAAAAAAAATATATATATATATATTATTTTCAGGGTGAATGAAATTAAATTATCATTAGGACAAATCTCCATGGTGAATACATATAGCTAAACAACAAAGTTTAAGTCAAAATTTTACAAAATAACACGTCAAAATAAATCAAAATTATATGATTAAACCTCTTCTTGATTCATAGACAAGGTAAGCCAGATTCATTTTGCTATTTATCTGTGTAGCTATTCCTTCCTTCTTTTCTTCCTTCCTTCTTTCCTTCCTTCCTTCTTTCCTTCCTCCCTCCCTATCTACTTGTCTATATATCTATTTACCTATATTCATACATATAACTGTGGCTTGATGAATCTTTATTTCATTCAAAATCATGCCAAGAGATTGTTTTAGTTATATTACAAATAAAGTTTTACAAATGACTATCATAGAAAATGCTAATTCTTGAAATTAAAGCTATACAGTATTAAAGAGCAGAAAATTAAATATTAAATGTGAACAGAACCTTACACTAAGATGTTCATTTAAAATCACTTATTAAAAATGATTACTTTTTATTCCTGCACCTAAAAGTTTTAATGACTGAAGATCCTTATTTTTCTTTTTATTAAACCATTGCTACACTATATTGTTATGGATTAACATAAGCATCCTAAGTAAAAGGCTCTTAAGATTTGAGGAGGCAGAAAATCTTTGTTTCTACCGATCAGTAAAAGTCAAATTCTCTTCAAAGCAAATAACTCTCCTGTTTAACCAATTGCCAGTATTTAAAAAATTATAAGTGTGACTTCTGTTCATGATAGGAAACCAGTGATAAAGGTAAAAATCTCAAAAGCAGCAGCAGAACAAAAAAGACACATTATATGGGGATGTTCAAATGTAAGCATGACAATAGATTTCTCATTGAAACAATGAAAGAAAAGACAGCAGAGCATTTAATTTACAGTGTTAAAAAGAGGGGCTAAAACCCAAATATTTAAACATAGCATTCTATCATAAGCAAAAATAGCTTTCAACAACAAAGTGGATTAAAGAGTTTTTAAACATAAAAGATATGAAATAGTTAATAGCCAACAGACTCTTCTTACAAGAAGTGCTAAAAATGTCCTTTGGACAAAACAAGGTGATACCAGATAGAAATATTGATATACTCAAAGGAATAAACAGCACTAGAAATGGTTACTGTGTGGATAAATATGTAAGATTTTTCGCATTATAAAAGTCTCTTCAAAAAGTAATTTGCAGTTTACAATAATAAAATCCATATAATGTGGGTTTTGGAGGATGTGTAGAAGATAAATATTCAAGGACAATAGCACAAAGGTTCGAGGGGAGAAAACGAAAAATGCTATTTGTAAAGTTTTTCTACTCCATATGATGTGGTGGTATAATGTCACATAAACTTTGATTGAGGTAAGATAATGGTATATCCTGTAGACCCTAGATCAGCCACCAAATTATCAAAAGAGGAAGAATAACTTATGGGCCAACCAAATAAATAAAAGACAATAATAAAAAGAAGTTTAATCCATAAGAATGCAGAAAATGAGTAAAACAATAACAGAAAATATGGCAATAATATGCAAAGAGCAATACAGACTTAAACCTATTAATAAGCATGTTAAATATAAAAGCCCTATATATTTCAGTTATAAGACAGAGTTTATCAGGCCGAATAAAGAAGCAAGATCCAAGTAATATGTTGTCAACAAGAAAACCACTGTAAATATGAAGATGCAGCTAGGTTAAAAATAAATGGATGGAAAAAATGCATACCAAATTAACACTAATTGAAAGAAATCTGTAGTAGATTTAAGAGCAAAAAAAGATCTGTAGTATATTTCAGAGCAAAATATATTACAATACTAGAGAAGGTCATTTCATAATGATGGGGGACTCAATTTATCAAGAGGTAATAATGATTCTTAACTTTTTGCACCTGCTAACAGAGATTCAAAATAAAACAAAAAACTGATAGAATTTCAATAAAAATAGATATACACACAATTATATTTTAAAATTGTTATGATATTCTCTCAATAATTGACAGAACGAGTACAAGAGTATTTTTAAAAGTTTGTGGAAAAATAGAATTTGGAAGATTGTATTGTGTAAAGAAAACTTGAGCAAAAATATTAATACTTGATCTAATTGATATTTACAAAGCACTTCACTGAAAATTCAAAAGCCACATTATTTTGACTCTTTATATAAATAAACTTAGACCATATTCAAAGGCATAAAATGAATTAGCAAGAAACTTAAAAGAATTCAAATCATTTGAATTATATTCTCTGACTAAAACTGAATTAAATTAAAGACCAGTAACAGACATTGCTGGAACCTCCCCCAAATACTTGGAAATTTAGGGACACATTTCTATATAATTCATTCAAATTATGGAATTCAATTCAATAATTACTCAATTATTAATTGATTTCAAGGAAGAAATCAAAACTGAATTTAAAACTGTAAAAATTAAAACAACATAAATTTCTGGAATGTGGCTAGAACAATTTAGAGGGAAATCAATAGCACTAGCACCCGTATTAGAAGAAAGAAAGGTGTAAAATCAATGACCTCCGTTTGACCTGAAGAAAACAGAAACAAGAGAGCAAACTAAAATAAGCAGAATAAAGGATATAATAAAGAGTGGTAAGCAATAAATAGAAAAATGATAGATAAAATCAATGAAATCGAAGCTAATTATTTGAAAAGACCAATAAAATTGATTAACACCAATCAGAATGATCATGAAACAGAAAATGCAAATTAATAATATCAAGAATAAGCAGTATCACCAGAGATATGCAAATATTAAAATGCTAAAACCAATTTAATCTAACAATTACACAATTTTGAATAAATGAATAAATTCCTTAAAGCACATAAACTACTAAAGCTCACTTTAGAAAAAATAGATAACATGAATACTGCATATCTGTTTAAAAACTTGGGTTTGTGGATAAAACTTTCCAACAGATTAATCTCCAGTTACAGAAAAGTTCACTGGTTCTACTGAACATTTCAGAAAGAAATAAGATCAGTGATACACAAAATTTTCCAGGAAATTGATGAGGAGATAAACCTTCCTCAACTCATTCTATGAAATCACCCTGATACCAAAATAGAAGACATTAAAACACAAGAAAACAAATGGTGAATATCCCTCATGAACTTAGATATAAGCATTTTTAATATTTTACCAAAATGAATTTAACAATACTATGAAACAACAATACATTATGATAAACATGAGTTCTTTAACATTTAAACTAACCTGGTTAGTTTAACACTGGAAAATCAATCAATAAAACCAGTATATTTTTTAAAAAAAGAGAATCCATATGATGGTGTTTGGATGTGTTGTCCCCTCCAAAACTAATGTGGAAATTTGATCCCCAATGTGGCAGTGTTGGAAACTGATTGAGTTGTGGGGGCGGATCCCTCATGAATGGATTAATGCTCTCCCTTTGTGGGGGGTCCTGAGTGGAGTTCTCACTTTATTAGTTTCCCCAAGAGCTGGTTGTCTAAGAGACCCTGACACTTCCCCTCTCTCTGTTGCTTGCTTCCTCTCACCATATGATCTGTTTGTATCCCCCTGCTGCCTGCTTCTTTTCACCATAAATAGAAGCAGCCTGAGGCCTGTGCCAGATGTAGCTGTCCCAGAAACATGAGCCAAGGAAATCTCTGTTCTTTATAAATTACCCAGTCTCAGGTATTTCTGTTATAACAACACAAATGGACTAATACATTGTATAATCATCTCAGACAGAGAAAAAGCACTTGAAAAAAGGAAGAATCCATTTTGATCACTAACTTTCAAAAAACCAAGAATAGTAGACATTATCTTTGGGGCATCTACAAAAGCCTAGAGCTAACCTTACAATTGTGAAGATGCTACACTTTTCTCTAACTAGCAGGAGCAAGACAGGAATGTCTGCTATACTGAGCTTCTAACCAGCATTGTATTGAGTGTTTTAGTCAGATCAGTAAGAGACTGAAAATAAACAAAAGCTATCCCACTGGAAAAAAAAAAAGTAAATTGCCTTTATTTGCAGATAACATGATTATCTATGGAGAAATTTCCAATGGATGCATTATAAAGCTAGTAGAACTAATAAGTGGTTTTGCAATGTTGCTGGATAAAAGAACAATATACAAAAAGTATTGCAATTCTATATGACAGCAATGAGCAAATGGAAAATAAAATTAATTCCATTTACAATAGTAACAAAAACATGCATCATTTCGGAATAAACTTAAGAAAAGATATAAAAAGGTTTGTATTCTGAAAACTACAAAACACTGATGACAAAAATTAAGGAAGACTTCCATTAGTAGAAAACATATTATATCAATGGGTCAAGCAAATCAATATTGTTAAGATGCCAATTCTCCACAAATGGATTTATAGATACTATGTATTCCCTATTAAAATTCCAACAGGCTTTTGGGTAGACATTGATAAATTGATTTTAAGTTTGATTTGGATAAATTAAGTACTTCAATTAGCCAAAACAGATTTCAAAAGAGCAAGGTTGGAGGATCTAGATCTACCTGATTTGAATAATCAAGAAAGTATGATAATGGCAACACAATAGATAATAGAACAGAAAAGAGAATCCAAAAGTAGATTTTGAGATGTACTGATTACTTTTCAATAAAGATCTAAACACAATTTACTGTAGATTGTATAGTATTCATCAGGTGGTGTTATCATAATTGAATATTTATATGTGACAAAAGAACTTTGATTTATATCTTGTACCACATAAAAATTTAACTAAAATGGATTGCAGATCTATTTATGAATCCTAAAAAAACCCCAAACTTCAAGGGAAAAATGCAAAAAAAGTTTGATCTTTGCTTAGTCAAATCTAAAGTATGACACCAAATGTTGCAACTTCATCCTTTTATGAATATTAGCATTTAATAAAATATTAACCTGATAAATGGTACTTCATTAATTTTTTTTAAAAAACTTCGCTTTGAAAAACACTGTTAAGAGAAAGAAAAGAGAAGTCAGAGACTGGGAAAAGTTATGAGTAGTTCTTCAGATAGAGTTGTCTGCTATCCAATCTGTTGTATGAGAATGGAGTAAAATGTATTTCAGTTATAATCCTGACATACAAATCAGATTTTTCCAGGTTTTAGATTTAAAATAATATCTCAATTATAAATATCTACTAGATTTTATTAGTAAGTAAAATCATTTTTCAATTTACTTTCCATATTCTCTGAAAATTAATAAAATATGTTTATTAATCTTAATATTAGGTTATTGACATATTCACCATATTATGTACTATTTACATGATATCATGGACCATACCACAGTATTTCCATGTCTTGTTTTTCCCTCTTGCATTGTGCCATTGATGAGAGTAGGATGTTCTCAGGGATTATAATCAGGATTGACTCTTTACCTTCTATGAGAACTACACTCTGTAATGCTGAGAAATTTTCACCTCTATTTTAAGTTTCTGTGGTTTTGAGTTTTTCCTTATTATGATCCAATAAGTCCCTCCTGGAAACCTTTATAATCACTCATTTTCTCATTAGACTCATCAGGCTTCCAACTAATCAATGGTATACTGGAACACAAAAACTGTGTTACCTTTCTCTATGTCATTTGCCTTCATCCCAATGCTGCAAATGTAAAATACACATATTAATTTTTAGATTTATAAATGAAAATGAATTTGTCATGTAAAATATAATTCCTCAAGTTCAGACTAACCCAGTGTCCCTTCAACAGAGTACGAACATAGTCTGTCTCTTTTCACAAGTAGGTATTTTGCTTATATAAATCATGGAAACTTCCCCAAATAACTCTGATAACCTTTGAATAGATCATGACCATTTGCTTTTCTCCCAAAGATAATATTCTTTAAAACACTGTTTTGAGGTACTAAGATATTCTAGATGCAGAAGTTAACCCAATAAATCAACATGAAAGTGAATGTTTAAATAATGTACTTTTTATTAATCTAGAATAGTCAGTCAATGTAGATTATATGTGAAATTTGTATAATATAATATTATAGCACTATAAATATAAAGTGTTAAAATGGTTTACTAAAATTTACTAATGGATTTTTTTTTTTTTATCAAGCATATAAACCCATTTGTAAACACACATTTTTCTCCACTTCAGGAAACCATTCCCTTTTCTTAACCTGAGCTGGATTTTGTACTGAATTTATATGCTGTTCTTTGGTAGTATCATTTTATCTGCATAAGTGTTTATGTTTGTTCAACTAGACTCAAAATGCTTAAAGGAAGGGAGGCTCCATGACTGACATCCTTTTGTGTTTTTCAAAGTCTAACATTATTTCTTAATATAATAGATATATTACACATAATAGGTACTCCATCCATTTGTCTTTTCTCTTAAATAAGCATTTCCACCCCAGAACTCTTTCCTATACTCCAAAGCAGTACAAAGTGAGTAGCAAAACTCACAGGCATTCACAGCATTGGGATGCAGGTGTTTTTTGATTTTTGAAGACTTGGGGCAACTGAGAGGGAGCTGAATTTGTCTGTAGCCTGAAAAGTGCTAATCCACAGAGTGGTTATTTAGAATTAGGGCTTGAGCTATTCCAGAAATGACAGCCAGAACGAGACACCATGGGCGTGTTTAATTAATTAATTTCTGGGTAGGTTCATAATATGTGAGACATTCCATAGTACGAGAACCAGGATAGGAGCACTCTTTCTCAGGTCTAAGGACAGTGCTAGCCATTGGCCAACATCCAACTTCAATCTAGATTGTGTAAGAAACTCAAGCCAGGTTGGATGTCATGAAATCCATTAAAATCACTGGAGCACAGAGTACAATTCCTTGAATCCAGCACAAAAAGTAATCAATTCTATCCCATCCATACCCACAGCAACTACATCCCATAATAAACTTGTGTATAAGTTATGCCCCTGATGCATATCAAGATATGTCCCATAGGTGGTAAGGTTTCTAGCCTTGATGGGCTCTCTGTTTAAAAGCTCCTATATAGAAAGCAGTTAATACTCCTTGCCCTAGCCAGAAGAGTTTTCTTTCCCCTACTGCTTTGTAAGTCAACTAATTAGCTCTAGAAATAGTGTGCTTGTCTTGTGGCCATGGGTGTGTGTGTGTGTGTGCATGTGTATGTTTTTTTTTTTTTTTTTTGGTTTTCCCCCACCACTCATTTCATCCCAGCCATGCAAAGCATATATGTATGTATAGTTTCCCCTCTGTTACTCATTAGGCAACATTACAGGTTGGCATGCTAGTTTATTTTATTCATTAAAAGGGAAATATTTCATATGTTCTCTTTGTCTATACATCTGTATCTGATACCTTCCAGGTATCTCCAAGTGCATCCTGCCACTAGCAATTCTATTGCTTTTTCTTTATTCATTTTTCCCTTTAGGCCAGTTTCATATTCTCACTGTTGTTCCCTGTTGTCCCATTAAACAGTGGAAGCCTATAGGAAAGTGCAAGCCCAAGGATTTAAGTGGGTGAGAAAACTGAGGAAGGTTGAGGATTAGAATTGAGTTTTAGATTAGAAATGAAAGAGTATTTCTAAATAAATACATCTGATTTAAAGTTGACAAAAGTGTTGACAGAATAGAGATAAGTAACCAAGAAGCATAAATTTTGAGTCAGCTAAGGCAAAATGGATTATTTCTAAGCAAGTAAATGGTAACAAAATTAGCTAACCATGGACTTAGTAATCCAAAAGACACAGGAAGAGAAACACAAGCAGAAGTTCCTTGTATTGGGGACTGAAAAAAATACCCTTTATTAGGAGAACACATGAAGATCCACATGATCTTTTTCAAACATACACAAGACATATAAAGCAAAGTTGTAGATGGGTACAATTCATATTCACTCCTTAGTTTTTTGTTTTGTTTTGTTTTGTTTTTATTTCCTTATATCCTCCTGCTTCATTTCCAGAACTGGTCTAAGAATATAAGAATGTGCATGGAATAATTAGGAGAATCCAGTGGAAGAAGGTGGTGAAGAAAAAGGAGTCACAGCACCTCATGGTTTTTTGTTTGTTTGTTTGTTTTGTTTTGTTTTGTTGTATTTTAAAATCTGTATACCCTAAAACAAACTGAAATTATACATATCTAGATCCAAATATATGTAATTATAGTGACATTAAGGATATGTAGTATTATTATTTTCTGATGTGTGAACTAGAGCTTTGATCTCAATCTCAGGTGTAGCATTTTCACAACCTTACAGTGTAATAAACATAAAATAAATAATTTTTATCAAGTATAATAGCTTTGCTGTGGAAGAAATTGGAACTCTCCATTTAGACAGGTAGATCACTTACAGTGTGTTAATTTTCTCTACAGTCCACCATTAGCCCACGGAGAAATATAGCAAATTAAAGAAAGATTTTTAAAAAATGATTAAATAATTTACAGATTTAAGGTAGTTTTTACTGTGGCCCCTTTAGGAAACTTAATGTATGTTCTTTTTAGGGATCACATTTATGCCTAGATCCAGTTTGCCGCTGAGAATAAATAAGATACATGATAACTTCTATGGTACTTATTTTTAGTAGTTTATCTACATCGTTGTAAAACCTCCGTGTGTTATAGTGAATAGCAATATATTATTTTTTTCTCTTTGTTCATTTACAGAGACAGACAGGCAAAATTGTGAACTATGTGGCATTCCTTTTCTTCTTTTAGTATTCTGTCTTATTTAAAAAAATAATTTGCTAATATCTACCTTATATGGCTGCCAGAATACATATTATATGTTCATTTATTGTTACTGAATTTTATAGGAATAATATTTGATGATTTCTCATGCATAGCTCAACACACACTGCCCTCCCATCTTTTAATTTTATTAGCAAATGTACAGAGTTTTATTTTGTAAAATGTTTTGCTTACTACGCTTTAAGATGTTCCCAAATAATTCTAGTTACATGATTCTTTTCACCAAACAGGGCTATAATTCCTAAATATAACAATTTACATTTTTGATTATAAATCACTTTGATGCACCAATTTTGACATATTTTTCTATCATGTTACACTCTCTACTCTTTGTAAAACCTTAAGATTTGCCAAATACTTTTTATTTCCTTTATCACTAATTAGTTTAAATAAAATGTTATACACTGTCTTTTTAAATTCTTATGATTCTTTCATAAGATAGGAGCTAAATTCAGTTTACTGTGAATAGTTTGCCCAACTAATTTATACTGTATTTCAAAAACTAAAATTGCAAAATGATTTTCCAAAATTCACCAGATGATCTGTTGCCATTATTTTATTTATCCTTTTATACTAATTATGAAACTCTGCAAAAAAAAGTTCTCTGCATTGATGTGCTAGAAACTAATGTTAGTAATATCTTCTGTCAAAATCTTTTACCAATATTTGTACACCTTATTGTCTTAATATTTGTTATTAATTTCAAGGAATCAAATATGTTTAATATGTTGATTTTAAAGATGTAATCTTCTTTTTCAATATTTCTAATTAAATTACAGTTTGTCATTATTCAGGTATCCCTATCAACATTTTAACTCTCTCTAAATGTGTAACAAAGTCCAGCATCCAACTGTATCACAGTGATTCAATGAGAGAAGAAAGGATTTGCAATCCCAGATCCACCACATACTGAGAAAATTTACTTAAATAATATAAGCTCTTTGACTCTCAGCTTTCTCTCTTGTAAAATTGGGATAAAATTTTCCACTTCATGGTATTAATGTTAGAAAGTTAGCAGGATATACAAAATTTACCAATAAAGAGTTGGATAATATATGAAGGTTTGCTAAAATTAAAAATATATTAAACCCAATTAATTGAACATGATGATTACTATGTTTCCCATGTCTTCTCTCTCTTTGGTTTGATATTGCACTGAGACCGTATATAAAAAATGTCTATTTTATACACATAGAATCTATTACAAATTTAACATTATCTACAACAATACATGGATTTCTCAACCTCATCTTGATGATCCTTAAGGAAGCTTTATGGTTTCTAAATAAATTGTTTCTTGATTTTGATCTTTGAATTTGTGCCTGATAGCAAGGACATTTAAAAAAAAATAAAAACATACTGCTAGAGAATTTTAGTCTTAATTTTCAACAAACCAAACACAAAATAAATATGATGTTGATTTTTGAGATCAAATGCGTATTAAGTCAAACTGAACAATTACAGAGTCTGTGGTGTAGTACAAAGAGCGTTTGTATTCCAAATCTTTCTAAAATTAGCTGTGTGTGTCATTTAATTTATGCATGAATTTTAGTTCATCTGTAATGTCTGTCTGAGTAAAATATATATGTATGAAATCAACACAAAGAAAAGTACTTATTTTCCAATTTAAAACAATTCTAAAATAACTAAAGAGGTAGAAGAAGATATAACAACTATACTTTTTTGAAGTTGTTACAACAAGCAAACGGAAAGGACATTCTTGGGGGGGAGGGGAGAGAGGGAGGAGGGAGGGAGGTGTCGGTGATGGGCCATAATAATCATATACATTGTATATTGACAAAATAAAAATTTAACGAAAAAAAAATAACAAGACACTTGGAGAGGATAATATAAATAATAAAAGACCCTTGCACATGGCACCCAAATGAACAAATGATATTTTTTCAAATTAAAACAGTAAACAAAACCTAACAGTTGA
>NW_007730371.1:0-272 GCF_000696425.1 Galeopterus variegatus
CAAGTCAGGCACAGAAAGAGAAATACCTCATGTTCTCACTTATTGGTAGGAGCTAAAAATAGATAAATAAATTCACACACGCACACACACACACACACACAAAAAAAAAATACCGGAGGTGGGGGGGTAAGAAGACATAACAGCTACAGTTCCTTGAAGTTGATATGACAAGCAAACAGAAAGGACATTTTTGGGTGGGAGGGAGGAGAGTGAGGAGGGAGGGAAGTTTCGGTAATGGGCCACAATAATCAACCACATTGTATATCGACAAA
>NW_007730371.1:2405-2986 GCF_000696425.1 Galeopterus variegatus
TTTTTAATTTTCATAAGCTATGTTTGAATGTTTGAGTGTTTAAATGTTTTTTGATTGATTCACATTTACCCTGAGGTCATCTTCAAATATGGGTTATAATCAAAATGTACTCACTTAAATGTGTTTCTTTGACCAGCATGAAAGGAGAGAATAGTATAATAATAAAAGACTATTTAAAAATAGGGTTTATATCCTATAGGGTTCAAAAGTATGTATCTTAATTGCCATTTTTTTAATGTTTTATTTTTATTTTTAATTTTTGGGTGGCTATGGTGCATGGATCAAACCCTGGCCTTGGTGTTATCGGCACCACGCTCTAACCAACTGAGCTAACTGGCCAGCCTCTCTTAATTGCAATGAGTGGTATNTCAGTGGTTCTTAATCTGTTGGGTACATGTTTGAATTATTATTCATAGTGAGACATTCTGAGAAGTCATTATTTCTCCACTGTTTAGTTCTCAGTAAATGTGTGGTATGTATACATGTGTACCTGTACTTATGTACACATCTGCATCCTATGGTCCTCTGGATAGGTAAGGTTGGATATGGTGTCTCACAAGCATATTGGACCTTGGGCTTAC
>NW_007730371.1:3092-3840 GCF_000696425.1 Galeopterus variegatus
TTATGTAGTTGAGCATGCTGTGGTGAGCATTAAATTGGGTCTTAATGACCATGGAGAGGAAGAACATCACAATGATTGTGTCTGAAGAGAGAGAATACTAATTTGAAAAAAAGTTTTAGTGTGATTTTTAATGTAGTCATCAATTTTTAAAGTACAGCCTGTTTGACCTTTTGTAACAATTAAAAATATTTTGAATTGACTATTTAGATGTGTAGTCAGTGGAAAGGTTTAGCATATGTAATGCTTATTTTGTTTTCTGGTAGTTTAAAAGTTGCCATTAATGGGCTTAGAGATAATTAGAAAGTTTTGTGGCCATAAGACTGAATAATTGAATAGAATAAAGGCTAAATTAACATTTGAGACTAATTAAAATCATGTGTTAGGCTGTAATTAAAATCAGGTTGCCAGATAGTGTTTGCTTTTGGAATTGAACTGTAATATATGAATATAGGAAAATGAATTCATTAGCAAATAGCTAAGGTTTGGGGAATCTGTTCTTTCCTTTCTATACTTTAAATAAAAATAAGGGGTGATTCAGGTACTTGTTGCTTTGAAGTACTTATTCTGTTTTAATTTATTCACCTGTCTAAAATTCTTTTGATCTAGNAAAAATGACTCTCCCGGGCAGGCCCGGTGGCGCACTGCTACAGTGCGCTGCTTGGGAGCACAGTGGCGCTCCCGTTGAGCGTTCGGATCCCGCATACAGACCGGTTCCCGCTCACTGGCTGAGCGAGGGGCGGGCGCAGCA
>NW_007730371.1:3947-4665 GCF_000696425.1 Galeopterus variegatus
AAAAAAAAAAAAATGACTCTCCCTATATGAAGATTATTGGACATGTCAGTATACCAAGAAAAGGTCCAAGAAGGAGAAGTATTTCAGGGTTCTTTGTTCCTGGAGAAGTTGTTGAAAATCTTATGTAGTTGAACATCTTATGTAGTTGAGCATGCTGTGGTGAGCATTAAATTGGGTCTTAATGACCATGGAGAGGAAGAACATCACAATGATTGTGTCTGAAGAGAGAGAATACTAATTTGAAAAAAAGTTTTAGTGTGATTTTTAATGTAGTCATCAATTTTTAAAGTACAGCCTGTTTGACCTTTTGTAACAATTAAAAATATTTTGAATTGACTATTTAGATGTGTAGTCAGTGGAAAGGTTTAGCATATGTAATGCTTATTTTGTTTTCTGGTAGTTTAAAAGTTGCCATTAATGGGCTTAGAGATAATTAGAAAGTTTTTTGGCCATAAGACTGAATAATTGAATAGAATAAAGGCTAAATTAAAATTTGAGACTAATTAAAATCATGTGTGTTAGGCTGTAATTAAAACCAGGTTGCCAGATAGTGTTTGCTTTTGGAATTGAACTGTAATATATGAATACAGGAAAATGAATTCATTAGCAAATAGCTAAAGTTTGGGGAATCTGTCCTTTCTTTTCTATACTTTAAATAAAAATAAGAGGTGATTCAGGTGTTTGCTTTGAAGTACTTATTCTGTTTTAATTTATTCAC
>NW_007730371.1:5011-6445 GCF_000696425.1 Galeopterus variegatus
GTAAAATAATTTTGGCAATCTTCTCACTTAGCTTTATTTGTCTGGCTGTATTTTGTGGCTCTCAGAAATTTCATGAGTAATTTGGGTAGCGGAATGTGATTCCATTAGGGGACAGCAGAGGCCAAGCCTTTGCATTGTACGCACACTGGCAGCAGTTTAGATCTTAACAGCAAATGTGAAGATGGAAACTAGTTAAAATTTCCAATAACGTGAAGAGTTATGCTTTGTTTGTGGAAAATACTAGCACTTTCTGGAATAGATATGGGATTAAAAAAAGTTTCTTTAATTGGTTTGTGAATTGAAATAATAAAAGTGAAAGGACAATTTCCATGAGCATTAACTTAGATAAAGGATAGGAAAATTTGCTAGTGAAAATTCTTTCTTTTATTCCTTTCACTTAGATTTGTGAAAGTCCTGTCTTCAGTCTGCTCCTTCTAGATAGAGGCTGATGGTTCCTTATGTGGTAATTTGCCATTGTGTGTTGGTATCTAGGGTTTAAAGGTTTAATAGAAGTGCAAGGCAAATCCTTCAGTTTGCATCTTGAAGGAGTGAGGAGCTGGTGTAGAGTATAGCTGTAGAGTAGATAGGGGACTGACGTTACTTAGGAGTCTACTGTTTGTCATGAACTTACTTCCTCGTCTTGCTCTCCTACTGTCCATTCAATACAGCAGGTGGACCAATCCTTTTAAAACACAAGTTAGATCATGTCACTCCTCTGACGGCTTCCCATTTTATTCAGAGTGAAGGCCAGTGACATCATGGGCTTATGCTGTTCATTCTCCCTTCTGCCCTTCCTTTTTCTGTTATTCTGCCCTTGTTCCCTGTGCTCCCTACTGGCCTTGCTGTTTCTTGTACATGCCAGGCATGTTCTTGCCTTAGGGCCTTTATATTGACTGTTTGGCTCAAACGCTTCCTCAGGTATCCACACAGGTATCTTTCTTACCCTCCACCAACCACTTCTTTCCCTGCTCCGTATTTTCTTTTTTCCATAGCCCTTTCTGCCTTCAAATATGAATTTCAAAATGTTCATGGAAAGATTCATATCATCTTTTAAATTTATTTTTCCACCAACTTTTTGAAGTACCCTCTTATACTAGAGCATTTACTTAGTATATTTTTTGTTTCTTTCTCCCTTTTAGATTGTAAGTTCCACAAAGGCAGCAATGTTTGTCTAGTTTATTGATGTATGCTATGTGCTTAGAACAGGTCCTGGCATATAGCAGACGTTGGAGATAATAAATCCGGCTTATGAAGAGACCTTACCTAATATGTTAATTATCTATTGCTGTGTAACAAATTGTCCCATGGCTTAGTGGCTTAAAGCGATAATTTACCTCATAGTTTCTGTGGGTCAGGAATCCAGGGGTGGCTCAGCTGGATCCTCTGGTTCTCAGTCTGTCACACGGCTTCAGTCAAGGTGTCATATGGTACTTT
>NW_007730371.1:6516-9146 GCF_000696425.1 Galeopterus variegatus
ATCACACCCAGTATCAAGTTTTATTAATAATTTCAAGGATCAAAGCAATCTCGAGTTATAGTTGAAGCAGGAAGAGGTCTGGGACCTCCAGTACAGCCCCAGGTATTTTCTTGCCACATTAGGGTGTACTCTGCCCAGCCTAACACGGAAGACTCTAACTGATGTGTGTGACATATCACTTACACAGATGGACCATTTGTATACTCAGGTGCAGAGCTCACTAGAGAGAAATATCCACTGAGTCCATGGATTGTGAACAACTCTGGTACATTCTATTAAAAGCCTCTCATAGATGAGGACTCTCATGCTAACAGTGTTTGTCTCCCAGGAGGTCCGTCAGTATGTTTACGAGGAGATTTGACTTTGACCATATCACTTTTTTGCTTCTTTGGCTGGCATCCTCCTCCCTACTTACTCCTGTACCACATGGGGAATGAATGGATTGTGGCTTAGCTATTTACTTCCCAAAATTTGATAAATATTTGTGTGAATAAGTGGGTGAATTCATTTAGCCTGTAGAGCAGCCTTATGAAAGAGGTTTTCTTACTAGGAAACTTTTTCTCAGAGACTTGAGGTAAAATGTGTCTAAGATTACTCAATTGAGTAAGTACCAGGCCTGGGATTTATACTTAAGTCTTTCTGATTCTATAGCTCATTCTTGCCAATGTGCTCAAATGCAGCTGTTTACATTTAANTTAAAGCAATAATTTACCTCATAGTTTCTGTGGGTCAGGAATCCAGGGGTGGCTCAGCTGGGTCCTCTGGTTCTCAATCTATCACAAGGCTTCAATCAAAGTGTCATATGGTACTTTAAGCTCAACTAGGGTTGGATTTGTTTCCAAGCTCACTCACATAGTTGTTGGAGATTCATTTTCTCCCTGGCTGTTGGTCAGAAGCATTTTAGTCCCTTTTTATATGGTTGTCTTCATAGGGCAGCTCACAACTTGGCAACTGACCTCATCAGAGAGAGTATTATGAAAGGGCAAGGAATTGAAAGGTGGAAGCAGCAATATCTTTTATGACCTAGACTTGNTAGGTGAAGCAGGAAGAGGTCTGGGACCTCCATTACAGCCCCAGGTATTTTCTTGCCACATTAGGGTGTACTCTGCCCAGACTAACACAGAAGACTCTAACATGTGTGTGACATATCACTTACACAGATGGGCCGTTTGTATACTCAGGTGCAGAGCTCACTAGAGAGAAATATCCACTGAATCCATGGATTGTGAACAACTCTGGTACATTCTATTAAAAGCCTCTCATAGATGAGGACTCTCATGCTAACAGCGTTTGTCTCCCAGGAGGTCTGTCAGTATGTTTACGAGGAGATTTGACTTTGACCATATCACTTTTTTGTTTGTTTGGCTGGCATCCTCCTCCCTACTTACCCCTGTACCACATGGGGAATGAATGGATTGTGGCTTAGCTATTTACTTCCCAAAATTTGATANCATGGATTGTGAACAACTCTGGTACATTCTATTAAAAGCCTCTCATAGATGAGGACTCTCATGCTAACAGCGTTTGTCTCCCAGGAGGTCTGTCAGTATGTTTACGAGGAGATTTGACTTTGACCATATCACTTTTTTGTTTGTTTGGCTGGCATCCTCCTCCCTACTTACCCCTGTACCACATGGGGAATGAATGGATTGTGGCTTAGCTATTTACTTCCCAAAATTTGATAAATATTTGTGTAAATAAGTGGGTGAACTCATTTAGCCTGTAGAGCAGCCTTATGAAAGAGGTTTTCTTACTAGGAAACTTTTTCTCAGAGACTTGAGGTAAAATGTGTCTAAGATTACTCAGTTGAGTAAGTACCAGGCCTGGGATTTATACTCAGGTCTTTCTGATTCTATAGCTCATTCTTGCCAATGTGCTCAAATGCAGCTATTTACATTTAATGGATTCTAGTGGGTGCTGCTCCTATGCAGGGCTTCTAGAATGCATGAAAGCCAGGTACTTGGAGAAGGAAGGTTGATGTCTCAAATTTGCTGCCATTTGTGGTCATGAAGATAAACTAAAAATGTAGTCGTTTTCCTTCTTTATTTGGACTGTGAGAGCCAGATATCCCATAGTTGTTCAAACATTGTCTTTAAAAGTCAGGAAACTTAGGTCTGAATTTGATTTTGTCACCTAATAGCTGTGCACCCTTGGTTCAGTTTTTAAATTCCCTAAGCCTTAGTTTCTTCTCCTGTAAAATGAGATAATCATATCTAATTCTCAGTTGTTTCCTGAAAGTACAGATTTAGGTAGAATCAGTACTGCTTTTATTTGAGATTTATTTTTATTCTTATCTATTAAAATTTAGCTTTAAAAAAACCTTTTTGGGGGTACAGAGTTGATAGAATTTAAGATTTCTACCCTTTGTGAACTCTGTAAATCCATTTTCTTAATCAGTGTGCTAGAAGCGTTCAATGCAGTATGTATTAACCGGCTTGGTTTCTTTCCAGTTATTTTATGGAGAACTTAATTTGTCACTGTTGAGTCTATCGTGATATACCTTTTTGTTATTTGAGATATTAGGTTGCAGATGACTTAGTTTTTCCCAGAATATTTCCAAACCTGTTCTTTTTTCTCCTTAGAATCCAGCGTAGTGTTTAGACATCCTGTAAGTCAGAGATACCTTCTTT
>NW_007730371.1:10025-11571 GCF_000696425.1 Galeopterus variegatus
GTTATTTGAGATATTAGGTTGCAGATGACTTACTTTTTCCCAGCATATTTCCAAACCTGTTGTTTTTTCTCCTTAGAATCCAGCGTAGAGTGTTTAGACATCCTGTAAGTCAGAGATACCTTCTTTCCTGGAATCAGCTCTCTTTTGTACCATATTGTGTGGGAGGAACAGAACAGTTGGACTCAGATTCCTTATGGCTGTCTTTCTGCATCTGCATGACAGACTGCACTGTTCTTTCATAGTGACATGAAATCTTGGGGATGGTTGCCACAGGTAAGGCTGAGGTATAGGGAGAATAGGAAGATTCAGGGAAGGAAAAAGAGAAGGACTGTGGAATAGCAGAGTGTAATCAACAAATGTTTCCCTTTCTCCACCTCTCGATTATGCTTGTGTTAGAACAATGACTAGTATATTAATAGTCACAGTTGTAGAATTTCATATCCTAAAGGGACTAGATCATCTTATTCAATTGTATAATGTGTAAATAAGAAAACGTAATAGATCGCAATAAAATCTTATCAAAAATTGTATAGCTAATGAATAAATAGTACGATAGTACTGGAACCCACTTCTTTTGGCTCCAAATCTAGTGTTTTATCTCCTAGTATAACATCTATTGGTTACTTGCTTCCCTTTACTCACCAAATATTTATTGAACAACTGTTAGGGACACATGTGTGTGTTAGGGACACGTAGCACATGCATACATCCTCAGATTTAATGGTCAAGATGAGGAAATGCACTAATTTGGTAGTACTAGGATGTGTGTTAAATGAAGTAAGAGTGATATAAAGATGTCCAAAAGCATATAGAGTTAGTTTTTTACATATTTTTGTTAACTTGTATTTTATTACCAAAGTAATGCTTATTCACCATGCAGATTCTAGAGAATAATGGCAAAACAATTAAAATTATTTAAAATCTACCACCCAGAAAATTTTTTTGTGTGTTATATATTTTTTTAGATTACAAAAATGGAATTGTGCTAAATAGACCCTTTTGTAACTTGACCTGTAATCTGGGAAACCAGGTGGGGAGAACTTGGGGTGACGAGGCAGTTATTAACAGGGCCAGATCAGGGCAGGGTGGAGTCACTGCTTATACCTCCCAACTACTGTTAGAGACTTTATTGGAATGNAATAATGGCAAAACAATTAAAATTATTTAAAATCTACCACCCAGAAAATTTTTTTTTGTGTATGTTTGTGTGTATATATTTTTTTAGATTACAAAAATGGAATTGTGCTAAATAGACCCTTTTGTAACTTGACCTGTAATCTGGGAAACCATGTGGGGAGAAGTTGGGGTGACTAGGCAGTTATTATCAGGGCCAGATCAGGGCAGGGTGGAGTCTCTGCTTATACCTCCCAACTACTGTTAGAGACTTTATTGGAATGGAGTTGATGTGTTAGAGAATCTGAATTGAAGTTAAAAGGTTATTGGCTTTTGGGTAAAAAGCAAATTATTGCCAGAATGGCAGGGCTGTTTTTTTTTTTTGCTTCTCTGGCCATAGTTTGAAGGTTATTTTAATGGAAGAATTACCATG
>NW_007730371.1:13564-13988 GCF_000696425.1 Galeopterus variegatus
CCTTTTTGATGTCAGAGAGTTCTCTTACCCCTTTGCCCTAGTTCTTGCTCTATGTAGACTTTTGGGCCTATTTATTTTATCATGCTCTCTCTGAGTTTTGTACAGAATGTTGAAAGGGTTGACAATCTTTCTAACCACTGTTCTCCCTCTTCCCTAATTTTTCCTATTTGGGCCACACAGAGTAAGCCTTTCTACTTCTGAAGGCCTGAGGGCATTTTGGTAAGTGTACTGCTTAGTGGTCAGTATTAACTGATTTTGTCCTCTTTGATCCTTGACCTGTCCCTGGTGAGGTCTTGGTGCTTCAGAAGTTGTGATGTCCTCAAATATCTTGTCTGCTTAGGGTGTCACCTCTTTACGTTACACACTAATAACTTACGCCTTCATGGATGGTTTAGCCCAATATTGCTCAGGCAAATCCTTTAAA
>NW_007730371.1:15335-15637 GCF_000696425.1 Galeopterus variegatus
TTCCTGTTGTCCATTTATGTACTCCAGCTTTGGTGTTCACTCTTTACTAAATTTGCCTTGTACTTTCTGGTTTCTACTCCTTTGTTCATGTAATTCTTCTTCTTTGGAATACCTTAGCTTTTTCCTTTCTGTCAAGGCCCACCTGAAATGCCATCTGCCATGACTATTTCTGTTTATCTCTGGCTAGCCCTGAGTGAACTCTTTTTCCTTCTGTGTTGGTGGCATTTATTGCTGTGGTTGTCCTTCAGCACTTATTTACAATTCTGTGACTGTTGTCTTGACTCTCTTGCTTCTGTGTTTTT